>NC_056748.1:272462029-272519529 GCF_019279795.1 Protopterus annectens
AGAACTCCTCAAACAGATAAAGTAGACCAAATAGCCAGTGGTTAAGACCTCAGAGCACATTTTATGCAGTTCATTCCTGGGTTATCTATTTTTGGTTCTATAATAATGCTCCTCCAGTTCTATAATAGCAGAGCTTGTCCAAATAGCTCAGAATACGACACAGTATATGAGTCGTCAGGTTAAGAATGTCAGTTCTTTATTCCACGACAGATGAGCACTACAGCACTTTAGTGTGCAGGAATGTTATTACAACTGAAGAAAGCTATATAACCCCACTGGGGTGAGCTTTGAAAAAGTGCTCTAAGGTCTTAACCACTGGTTATTTTCTGTTAGAACCTACCCTCCACTACAAGTCCAAGCTGGTTAAGGCTAGGTCCCGCAGGCAGCCAAAGTGGCACTTATACAGAGCTAACCACAGACAAAGACAAAACTGGTTAACAATAATTACCCACCAAAACAGAAGAAAGTTCTGCAGCGTTGTACCAATATACTTTTAATAAAAACAAAGCTTTCAGACAAAAGTCCTTCTTCAGTGTTAATAAAATTCTCATCCGGATATCACATCCTTTATAATTAAAAATCCATTAAACACATGACACAGCCTACCTATCATAAATTAGGCTTAATTAAGCCATTAAAAGCAAAAATCAATCAGATTTTGCACTGAAAAGTCTTAAAGAAATATGTAACATTCTATACATTCAATGACTTTAGAATTATTTATTATTATTAAACAGGCTTAACATAAGCACATTTACTTCATTTGCTTACATATACTCTACATAAATAGCCCAGAGAAATATATGTTAAAGAAATATATATTCATATATAACGGTAAACAATTATAATGCAGTAAATTCGTTCTAAAACTTCAACAGTATAGGACTAATGGCAAGCACAATATATTGCTGAACATTATGTCAAGTCATATACATACAGAAATGAAGTAAGAAAGTTCACATAAATACAGACAGACGTCCATTTTCATGTATAATGCACCATATCAGGTAAGCAAAAATATATAAGAATATTCAAAGTATGGAGGTACTCATTACTTAATTATTTTATTTGTTGTTGCTTATTTTTCAAAATAGGTTTAATAGTAACCTGCTTATTTAAACCAGGGTATATCACGGGATGTAGGCGAGTAATCCACTCTTATTCCGTATTATCTAGTCTATTCACTAAGTCCCCACGCCTAATATTAGCAGTTAAAAATAGAAGTTATGTTCTTACCATAACGTTCCATGTTAGTTGTCTTCTTCTCGCCTTCTTTCTTGCTGGATGGGTTCGGAGCCAACCTCGGCTCCCTCTAAAAGCGCGAGAGTTGGGTCCAGCGGCTCGAGGCTCCCCTTATATCCCACAATGCTAGGCGGTATTACCTCAGATCTCGTTTGTAAGCTATGCCCAGCTAAAATAACTCCAGAACCACTGGAAAAGGGAAAAACCCACCTCTATAAAAGGAAGGGAAGAAGGTGACCTGAAAACCTGAAGAAGGAATATATGCACAGAATAGCATATACCTATCTACAATAGAGGTGGTAGAAAGAGAGGTCACAATCAAACTCCTCTAGGTCTGTCCAGGCTAGGGGGAAGGAGGGTGGGGCGCGAGAAGAAGACAACTAACATGGAGCGTTATGGTAAGAACATAACTTCTATATGTTAAGTTGTCAATCTCGCCTTCATTCTTGCTGGATGGGACCGTCCCTAGCACCTTGTCCCGGGTGGCCTATCGGAACAGACTCTTGAGAACAGTGGAACCAAAGTTAGCTCTATGTCTAGAAGCTAAATCCAACTTATAATGAGAAATAAAAGTGTGAGGAGTAGCCCAAGTAGCCGCTGCACAAATGGTGTCAATAGGCAGCCTGTCTTGGAAGGCTATAGAAGTAGCCAAAGCTCTGGTGGAGTGAGCCTTAGGTTTGTTAGGCAGCTTTTGGTGTCTAATTTCATAAGCAAAGGAAATCAGAGATGTTAGCCATCTGGAGAGTGATACCTTCGAAACTGAAAGTCCCTTTCTGCCTTCTGCATAAGAGATAAACAACTGGTCAGTTTTCCTGATCTGTTTGGTTCTATCCAAATAATACCTTAACTGACTATGAACATCTAGCCAATGCAATTTTTGTTCAGACCTGTTAGAAAAGTTAGGAAAAACACAGGGAGGTCAATGCTTTGATTTAGGTTAGGCAGAGGCTACTTTAGGTAAAAGGATGGATTGGTTCGTAAGGACACTCTGTCTTTATGAAACAATAGATCCGGTGGTCGTCTGCTGAGTGCATGAAGTTCTGAGACCCTTCTAGCTGAAGTAATGGCTACCAGAAAGAGTGTCTTCCTGCATAGCAATTTCAATGAACAGGAAGCTGCAGGTTCGAGGGAAGAATCAAAGATGTGAGAACTAAATTAAGGTCCCAAGAAGGAGGAGGATTTCTTATAGGAGGTCTGAGAAGAAAAACTCCCTTCAAAAGCTTTGCAAAGCTTGTGAGACATGATGGCAGAATCTGAGATGCCCACATGAAAGTTAGAAATAGCTGCCAATTGAACTTTAAGAGTAGAAGGAGATGAACCTGCATGGAAGAGTTCAGCTAGAAAATCAAGGACTATTTGGATGGAAGCAGTGAAAGGATCTATGTCCCTTCCTTGAGCCCAATAGGCAAAAGCGTTTCCACTTACTAAGATAAATCTTCCGAGTGGAAGATTTATGGGAAGCTATCAAAATATCTCGAACAGAGTGAGATATTTGAGAAGCCTGGCTAAGGTTGGAATTGGAGGAACCAAGCAGTGAGGTTCAGAGAGGGAGGGCGATGTAACTGACCCGATTGATGGATCAAAAGATCTGGAACTAGGTCCAGATACCAAGGTTGCTCCAACAGAAATTGATGTAGAAAGGGAACCAAACCTGTCGAGGCCAGTAAGGAGCAATGAGGATCAATGAGGCCTTCTGGCGATAGCTTTCTGTATCACTTGAGAGATTAGTGGGAAGGGAGGAAATGCATACAGAAGTCCCGGGGCCAAACCTGGACTAGGCGTCTCTGCTGGGCTGGCCTGTACGGGAATAGGGTGAAATAATCTCTGCACTTGCTGTTTTGGGGAGTAGCAAAAAGGTCGCAGCAAGGCTGACCCCACTTGAGAAAAATTTTCTCCAGAATAGAATCTTTCAGAGACCACTCGTGAGGCATGAGTATAGCTCTGCTCAATTTGTCCACGATTAGATTGGACTTCCGGGGATATCGTTGCTATCAGAAACCGCTGAGAAGAAATCGCCCATTGCCACAGTCTGAGTGCTTCTCGACATAGGGGATAGGACCTGGTTCCGCCTTGTTTGTTGATATACCACACTACAGACATATTGTCTGTCTGGATTGCTAAGAGAGTCTTGAAGGGCTAAAAGCACTGCTCTCATCTCTAGAACATTTATATGCAAGTGGCATTACGTCTGGTTGCCATATGCCCTGGACTGTTCTGCCTGATAATGCCCCCCACCCGATCAGGGAGGCGTCCATTGTCAGAGTAGCAACCGGAGGGGGAGCTACAAAGGGTCTTCCCAGTAAGAGCTGAGGGAAAGAAATCCACCAAAGAAGATGATTCTTGCATGCTAGCATGTCGTAATGGTGTGGGACATCGGAAGTTGCTGGTACGACCATTGTGTGAAGAGCATCCATTGAAGGATTCTCATGTGGAATCTGGCTAATAGAAGTAGAGGGATAGCAGCCGCCATAATCCCCAGTACTTTCAGAACTAATCTTACTTTGACTCTGTTGCTGTGGAAGAGAAGAGAGACCAGTTTGTGTATGTCTGCTATTCTTTGGTCTGTTAGTCTCGCAGACATGTTGACTGTGTCTAGATTTGTGCCTATGAAGGTAATATACGACAAGGCGACAAAACAGACTTAATTTATTGAGATGCCTAACTTTTGACAAATGCGAAAGGTGTAGTCTCTGGCCATTAACAGAAGATGCTTGGTAGGAGCTGTGAGGAGCCAGTCGTCCAAATATGGAAACACCTGGAATCCTTGACGTGTCAGGTGAGAAGCTACCACTGCCATGCATTTGGTAAACACCGGGGCAGTGGTGAGACCAAAGGGCAGGGCTCTGAATTGAAAGTGACTGGTTCCCAGCCGGGCGGAGAAATCTCCTGGAGCGTCTGTTCATTTTATATGATAGTACGCATCCTGGAGGTCTATAGAGCACATCCAGTTTTCCTTTCCCAAAGGGGGTAGGATGGATTGTAGCGTGACCATCCGAAATCTTGTTTTCTTGACCGACTTGTTCAAGATACTGAGATCCAAAATGAGTCTCCAGTCCCTGTTTTCTTTGGAACCAAAAAGAATTTGGAGTAGATTCCGGATCCTTGCTGGTCTGCTGGCACTGGCTGAATGGCTCTTTTTGCAAGCAACTTTGAAATTTCCAACGCTGCTTGATCCCTTTGAGCGGGTGGAACATCTGGAAGGGATTTTTTGATTGATTTGGAGCGAGAAAGAGCGGAATGGAATAGCCTTCGGAAATGATGGACTGTACCCACTTGTCTTGAGTTAGGGATTGCCAGGCTTCTGGGTACAGTGACAATCTTCCCCCGACTGCCTCCGAAGGTGGACAGTCGAGCAACACCTCAGGGATGCTGAAAGGGCTTATCGGAAAAGGTTTCTCGATTGCCCTGGTTCTGCGGACCTGCCTCTAGGGCGGCGTCTACCATTATTGTTCCCCTCTGCCTCTGGTGGGGAACCGACTCTGTCGTCAGGCAAAGTCCCTTGAGATTGTTTGCGGAACCACATTTTCCCACTTTTCTGGCCTTTGGGTTAAGGCCTAGAAGCGGACTCCGATGGCAGAAAGAGTTTTGCCATCCGTCTCACACCTCGTCAAGGTTTCTTTCACTTGAGGACCAAAGAGAGATGATCCATCAAGCGGGAATTAGTGAAAGACGTTTTAAAGGGGTCCAAAGTTGCATAGCCGCATTCAGGCATGCTGGCGTAAGGCCACACCTGTCCCTCTCTGCTCGCTCCATCAGCCGCATATAAAAGGATGGAGGAGTTAGCTATAGAATTTAGGGTAGCCAGCTGAGTGTTCATCTTGTCCTGAAAACCCGCAGCTGTAGGATCCTTCAACATGTCACTCGCTTCCTTGATCAAATCTCTTTGAAGACGAGTGAAATGGCATAGGTAGTTCAGCGAGTAAAGGTCGCTGACTAAAACATCCGCTTCCCTGTCCATAGACCTAGATTCCTTGTTAGAAGGATGGACAAGCACCGAAGGATCAGCTAGTTCCTTCTTAGTGGCAGCAGCTACCACCATAACATCCACAGAAACTCCCTTGGTCAGAAATTGTTTATCTGCTGGTGCTGTGATGAACTTTGAAGGTCTCCTGGGGGTGGGGTCCACTGAGTCAGCAGCCGTCCAAGCCTCGTTTGCTATCACCTGCATGAGGGGGTCAAGGGGGACACCCAGGACGTGGAAGGGCGAGAGCCAAATGCCTCAAGATACACAGATTCATCCTCCGAAGGGTTAAGGGCTGGCCAATTTGCCCTCTGTTTCAGGATTTCTAGAATGTCTGCAAAGGAGACATCTTCAGAAGGGGAGGGGGGAACCCTGGGAATCCTCTAAATCTGTGTCAGAGGTGACAGACTCAGGTGAGTCTATGTGTTTCCTCTTACACTTTCTTTTCCTAGGGGGCTCCCCTGCCAATTCAGGAGAGGCCTCGAAGAGGATGAGATCCCACAGGGGATTCTTGAGGAGCTGGCTCTCTGCGGTCTGGGATGAGGGAGTGAGTAGACATAACCTGAGGCACCGAAGAGGGAGGGGCGGACAGAGCCGACTGTGGAGTTGAACCAGGTTCCAACACACTCCGCATGACCTCGCACCCCTGTCAGGCAGAGCCAGAGGTCCCCGCCGAAAAGCTGAGAACCCCCTCGGCACCGACAGTGATGGCTCCGAGGCCGATGTCGGAGCCGAACTCACCCGAGGCACCGAGAGGAGAGCGGGGTCGGACAAGGGTCGATGCCACTCACCCGAGCCCCGGCGAGGGAAGTCGGCGCCGAGATTCTTCCAAGGAAGAAAGGGCCGGCGGCGAGCCGAAGACATTTGTATCGGCTCCGACGCTACCACAGTCTCGGTTCTGAAACGCCCTGGCTCCGAGCTCAAAGGAGTCGGAGGAGGAACATTTTGAGGGACAGGGTCAAGCATCGACTGATGAGTCGGGCTCTGAAGCATTTGGGCCAGTGCCTCGGACTTAAGAAGTCGACTCACTACCCTCTGAAGGTCATGATCCGAAAGCCTCGATGACCTAGAGGAGTGAAATCTATGGCTCCGTTCGGACAGCAAGGGAGACGCTGGAGCCGAATGAACGGAGACAAGGGACGGTGACCTACACCTCTTTCTAGATGTCGGCTCCGATGGTCTGATCGGACCGACACAGAAATTTCAATGCCTCGGCTCCAGCGCAGAGAAACCACAGAAGCTGCAGTCTGAGACTCATTGGCTCCAGCCGGAGCCGATGTAGCAGGCCTCGACTCAGAAGCTGGAGTCGAGGACCTAGAAGCCTTAGAGGGTTTGCCGAAGTAACAGTAAGGGAACCCTCAGGCTTAAGCAAACCTCTTAAAATAAGTTTATTTTTTCTTTCCTGCAGGACTCTAGGGCTGAAGCCATGGCATACAGCACAAGAGTCCTGCAGGTGTAAAGGTCCCAGGCAGTACACACAAGAAGTGTGACCGTCTGTCAGAGACATTTTCTGACAGCACGAGTCACACTTCTTGAAGCCTGAGACCTTTGAGTCCTTAGACATTGTCAAGAAAAGTGTAACCACACACACACTGAAACACACCGATTACACTTTACTCTACACAAGTTTTTTAGATCCCTAAAAAACACATACACTCCACTAAGGGGATGGAAGGGCCCGAAGGCCTGAGGGAAGAACTTATAAGTTCTTAGTGGAAAAGGGGTGGATAAACAGAAGGGAAAAGGGTCTAAATCCACTAAGTTAAGGAAAATAACTATAATAGGTTAAAATAAAGGGGTTTAAATAAACTATAGATTACTCTATAAATACTGACCTGAAGCCGGTAGAAACCAAACACCTCGATCGCTGTAGCGGCAAACGAGATCTGGGGTAATACCGCCTAGCATTGTGGGATATAAGGGAGCCTCGGGGCGGTGGAACCAACTCTCGAGCTTTTAGAGTGGCGAGTCGGAGCCGAGGTCGGCTCCGAACCCATCCAGCAAGAATGAAGGCGAGATTGACAACTTAACATTATCTATTACACAAAAAGAAAAACAATGTGATGCATCTGTCTCTTGTATACGTTGGGCTAGAGAATTTGTAACCACTTTCCTTCTGATTTCCGATTTATGCTCAGTTATCCTATCTCTCAACCTTCTGGTTGACGTACCAACATAAAAACATGAACATTGTTGGCACAATGCTAGATAAACCACATTTATTATATATGACCGCTTTAGATCTTTAACCCTATTGTAATGTTCAGGATAATTTTTTAACGCTATCAGAACCAAACATGTCCACTAGTTTATGCTCTCCAGTCTAAAAGTAGCATATTTTCTGGTTAGTGTGACTCTGATGCACTTACACCGCATCTCTGAGACTCACTACTGTTCAGCAACAATGGACACAAATACAGTTTACAACTTAAATCAGAAGCCTCATACTACAAGTTTGCAAATTAAATAAGCTTGCAGATATGCACTCTATGCTTTATATGTTTAAAAATTATCTGGCAACACTTCGCTAATAATGTAAATGCACAAATTTATCAACTCACTATGAAACAAAGACTGGTGTTGCTTTATGCAAAATAGTATTAACGTACATGGTTGCAAAATACAAAGGCTAAAAAGAAAGATGTAATATTCTTCATTTTTCTAAGAAAGGCTAAGTATGTATCACAGATGCTGCAACTAAAAACTCAAAAGAAATACAGTTGTGTAAGTAAAGTTATCATAACAGTAGATGTTTGATATGTCACTCCTGCAGTAATTTAAGTTATGTGGGTTATATCCTGCACAGGATGTAATGGGTCAGTCAGCTACAAAAGCCTTTGGGCACTTTTGACATGTCCATACCTTGATGGCTCAAGTAGACAAGGGAGATAAATCAGCAGTCTGGGCACCAAGCCCATCAGAGGGTTCATGCCAACTAAAGAAGGGAAACTACAACTCTGAAAACTGTCAGTGCTAGGTACATACAAAAATCAATGTCTTCACCATGGCAAACATCCTACAAAAAATAAGGGGGGGTGAAGGGAGTGCCTACTGCAACAGTGATCTTTTCCTACTACCCACCTACCTAATTCATTAACAAGTCTACTATCACACTACAACAGATTTGTTCTTCCAGCCTCATTCAGTGACCACTGCCCAGTAGCCTTTCAAATTATCAGTCACCAAAACTGACTGCCAAGATATTTACCTTCAGACCCAGATCCACCATCAATGCAGACAACCTCAAAAAACACCTAGCAACATTTGACTGGTCTCCCTTTACCAGCTTACAAAACTCCTTGGCTGCAACAGCTCTGACACATACCCTCCTCACACAGTGCCTTTTCAAATACAAAGCTCCCTGACTAACCACTAAACTGAAAACTCTGCTCAAACTTAGGGACAATATGTGGTCTTCATGGAGACAACACCTCTCACCAGAAAAATGTACTGCCTTTACCTCTCTACGTAACCTAGTGCAAGCCATATGGAGATGCAAAACCAGCTACTTCAGAATTAGCCAACTTGTTGTTCTAGGCAAACCAAAACATCTTTGGCAAGAAGTAAATTTTCTCATGGCCATAAATCCACTGATCTCACCTCCTCTCCTATTGCCAACCAGACCTCGCATGGCCAACTGTCAACCTTCGATCTTCTCAAAGAATTCAGACATCTCCCTGGTACCACAACCTCTACCTCTCCTCAACTCACCCAGCCCCTCTCCTTTTATCCCCCTCTTCTATTTTAAAAAAAATTACACACCAAAAAAAAAAAAAACGTGTTCCCCTTCTAGAAAACATACCTCTGGATGCATACCCTGGTGTAAACAACTTATTCTCTTGGTTTATAGCACTCTGCAAATACTTCCTTACCACACCTTTTCTACATATTTATAA
Source organism: Protopterus annectens (assembly GCF_019279795.1). Taxonomy (NCBI): domain Eukaryota; kingdom Metazoa; phylum Chordata; order Ceratodontiformes; family Protopteridae; genus Protopterus; species Protopterus annectens. The sequence continues at coordinate 272,471,129 of NC_056748.1, forward strand.
CCTCTGCTTAATTTAACTCATTCATTCCAATGGAGCTCAGGAAGTATGGACTGTAATTTCCAATGGGTGGAACCTAAGCCTTCTGACAGAATCAAATTATGTCCTCACATTTCAAACAAATGTTCATATCTCTGGAACCATAGGCACTATGAAAGAAGTATAAATGGCAAACTCTTCAGCAGAAACTATTTTTATAGTGGTAGTATTCTTTAGGTTCTAGGTCTTAAACCAAATTTTATAAGTTGCAGTTAACACAGTCACTATTACTATAATCGTAACCAGGAAGCAACCATGTAACCACAATTTTTACAGCTTCAGAAAGTTAGTAAGCAGCAGAAACGTACTCTGATATTTTGTATAAAATCTGACAGTTTATTTCATAGGCACCAGGTAAGTGCTTTCACTACAGCTTCTTCAGACCATTAAAGTTTAAAATCCTTGATTACATGTATATACTAGTCACATGCTAAAAAAAATTAACTAAATTGGTATCTTAAAGCTAACCATTCAGTTTATTACAAGGCATTTCCACAGATCTAAGAACAATTCCTAGTCTACCATACAGTTTGGTTATTTCTCTTGGCATCTTGTATCTAAATCATTATTACTAATGCTACTTTTAGAATGAGTACTATACGCACTTTCTGTTGTTGATAGTTTTTATATATACTCCAATCAGTATACATTTTTACAGCCATGACAGTTTCCTGATAACAAATAGTTCTTGTACATAGCTAAATTTGTTTTCTAAACATTTTTACTTGCCTATATTCTCATTAATAAATACTTGTCTATACTTTACCATTTAATATCATTGTTTTTAAGAATACATATAAAAAATATACATATGTATATATATCTAAAAAAGGTATGTATATAATCAAATAAATGTTCCTTCACTTATCGTACTTTAAAAAAAAAATTTTGAGCGCATTTATAATACAAATTGCATACATTTCTAGCCATAAATTATATCAAAACATAATACTTTTTCTATTAATCTCTTAAAATAAATTTCTTCACAGGCTAAGAAACAGGATAGGACAAAATATCAGAGTACGTTTCTGCTGCTTACTAACTTTCTGAAGCTGGAAAAATTGTGGTTACATGGTTGCTTCCTGGTTACGATTAAAGGAATTTATTATATATTGAACTTTTTTAGCCAGGAAGCATTCGTTCTGTTGGGTGCAGTTATATTCTTCTATTATACAAGTACCTTTACGTTCGCATTCCACGGAGACATGGCTGAAAGTACAGAGAATATTGAACTAGATTATAGACCAGTCAGGTCTATTAGACTGGAAGAATTGTTTTTTATTGGCGTTGGTATCAGCGGTCTGAATGGACAAGAACAAGGTATGGAAACAACTGAAAAGAACTGAGTACTGTGTATAAAAGTGGCGAAAGCCTTAAGAATAAGTTTGCAATGTGTATTAGAAATGGATGATAGAGACCTTGAAAAATATGTTAAGCAATGAAGCAATATATGCCATTACAGATGGAAAAGAATTAGAAAAGATCAAGCTAAATATAATTAATACCATAATAGATTCAGTAAGTAGTAATATTATTAGCACAGAATTAGCAAGCTTCTTGGAAGTGGAACATCCAATGATCCCAGCCATACAGGGGATACCCAAGATCCATAAGGATGGAATTAACCCCCCCCATGAGACCTATTGTTTCTGGTAGTGGATGGTGTACGGAGCCCTTTTCGCTGTATGTAGAAAGACATCTCAGGCCAATTATAGATAAAAATAGAAATATACTTAAGGATAATAAGCAATTTTTGTTGGACCTATATGGATTTTTTAAAGATAAAGATATGAAGCCTGATATGATCTTGGTAACCTTAGATGTGCAGTCCCTGTTTACCATCATTCCTAATGCTATGGGTATTAATTCTATTAAAAGATACTTAAACACAGTGAATATACAGAACAGAAAATAGATTTACTGTGCATGTTCTTGGAAATTATATGTATGGTGAAGATATATATATCGAACGTGAAGGCGTAGCTATGGGCACGTCTTGTGCCAATAGCTACACCAACATGTTTTTGGCTATGTGGAAAGAAGAAGCTTTGTTCCCTAATGCTTGGCATCAAAAGAGCATTCCTTTCTATCAACGTTTTGTCGATGATATTTTTTTCCTTTGGGAGGGTGACCAATCGGATTTACAGAGATATCTGGAATATATCAATAGAATGACAACATATCTCAGGTTTACATCTGATTATTCAGACACTAGAATTGAATTTCTAGATGTATATGTCGAGAGAATTAAGGACAAACATGTTAATACAGGAGTTTACAGGAAGAAATGCTACAGGAATACCCTTCTACATCGACAAAGTATGCATCCGCCATACACATTTAACAACATCATAAAAGGTCAAAGTATTAGGATATCCCGGCTTAATGCTACAGAAGAGGGATATCAGCAGGAGATGGCAACGTTTAACAGTAGACTACTCAAACGTGGATATAGAGAGTCAGAGTTAAAAGCAGGAATGAAAGACATGCAGTTGGTAAGACAAAGTACAGGTGCCCCTTACTATTCAGGACAAGAATATATTCCTGCACGATGTAAGGGCACTGCATCTTATGTAAAAACACCAATGTACTATACTAGTGATAATATGAACATCAGGAACCTGATAGAAAATCACTGGCGTATCCTAACAGTGGACCCACAACTAAGAGATATAGTCGGGGACATACCCAGATATCAGTATAAGAATAAGTTTAACCATAAGAGATTATGTTATCCAGTCATCAACACAGGTCACAATGAATATACATGCACTAGTCGATGTGGAAAATGTAATTTCTGTGCATATATTGAAGGAGGAAATTAATTTATACATCCAGATACAGGTCAGACCTATAAGTTTCATGTGAATGCAGACTGTAGTAGTATTCATGTAGTATATCTGGCAGTCTGTCTAAAATGCCTCTCATTCTATGTTGGGAAAACCAACAGGACTTTCCGGACTAGAATTAGAGAGCACCTCTATGCAATCAAAATAGGACATAACATGAATGCTCTAGCCAAACATATTATGGCAAGTGGAGAGGAACATACTTTTAGTTTTAGGGTTATTGATAGTATCACTCCCATGATGAGGGAAGGTGACATAAGGAACAGCACCGAGAGAAGGGAAATGAACTGGATCATGAAGATGAGAGCAGATAGACGTAGAGGCTTAAATGAGAGAGCCTCATTAAGACCAGTTCTGAGATCTAGGCGTTTGATAGCCAAGTAGAAGGTACCAAGAACATGATATTTTATTACATATTGCATCCATGAATTTGTACAAAGCCTGTCCTATCATCTTTCTTAGCCTGTGAAGAAATTAATTTTAAGAGATTAATAGAAAAAGTATTATGTTTTGATATAATTTATGGCTAGAAATGTATGCAATTTGTATTATAAATGCGCTCAAAATTTTTTTTTTTTAAAGTACGATAAGTGAAGGAACATTTATTTGATTATATACATACCTTTTTTAGATATATATACATATATATATTTTTTATATGTATTCTTAAACAATGATATTAAATGGTAAATTATAGACAAGTATTTATTAATGAGAATATAGGCAAGTAAAAATGTTTAGAATATGAATTTAGCTATGTACACGAACTATTTGTTATCAGGAAACTGTCATGGCTGTAAAAATGTATACTGATTGGAGTATATATATAAAAACGATCAGCAACAGAAAGTGTATAGTACTCATTCTAAAAGTAGCATTAGTAATAATGATTTAGATACAAGATGCCAAGAGAAATAACCAAACTGTATGGTAGACTAGGAATTGTTCTTAGATCTGTGGAAATGCCTTGTAATAAACTGAATGGTTAGCTTTAAGATACCAATTTAGTTAATTGTTTTTTTAGCATGCGACTAGTATATACATGTAATCAAGGATTTTAAACTTTAACGGTCTGAAGAAGCTGTAGTGAAAGCGCTTACCTGGTGCCTATGAAATAAACTGTCGGATTTTATACAAAATATCAGAGTACGTTTCTGCTGCTTACTAACTTTCTGAAGCTGTAAAAATTGTGGTTACATGGTTGCTTCCTGGTTACGATTATAGGAATTTATTATATATTGAACTTTTTTAGCCAGGAAGTATTCATTCTGTTGGGTGCGCTATATTCTTCTGTTATACAGTCGCTATTACGTTTACAATATTTTGTAAACAAATTACAGTATCTCAGCAACTTCTCAAGTTATACACATACTGTCAGCAACATTTTATTCATCTAGCTGAGAGCTTTCATACGAGTCTAAGGAGTTCTCTCTGTGTTACTTGGTTGTTAAGATATTTAGAAAAATGTGAAAATTATATCTACATAAATTAATATAATAAAAACAACAGTTAATATTAGTTTACCTGCACTAGATGGAGGTCAAATATGAATGCAGTTGAGTTTGCCATCGTGTAAGCTTTAAGATTAAATCTTTCATAACCTTGTACATAGCATGTTTTTTGAATTATTGATGCAAATATGAACGTGCAATGTTTGACACTTAGAGGCATCAGTAGGAGGTAACAGCAGATGCACCTGGAGGCATCACTTGGATGTAATGAGTTAAAATACAATTCCAGACATATGGAAAACTGCTCAGGTTAAACCCCTTCCTAAACAGCATCAGCCAGTAAACACCTCGCACTTTTGCCATATCTCCTTCCTCCTTATACTTGGGAAAATACTTGAAAAACGAATCTACAACCAAATGTCCGCTAACATCTAACAGTACCACTTCCTTACTCAAACGGTATGGATTCTGGGCTGCACAATGACAGCACTATGGTCACTTACTGATGAGATCCTTCTCAAATTGGATAAAGGAATTGATTTAAGACCTCTCTTCATTGACCTTGCCATTGAATTAATTGGCCACTTTGTGCTCCTTCACTCCCTCCACGACATTTGAGTTAGCTCAACAGTGACACCTGGTTCCAACCTTTCCTAACACATGGGTGTTTCAGAGTCAAAATCGGCCCATCCCTATTACCACCAGCACCCTTTAACAGAGGAGCACTCCAGGGATCCATACTCGCCCCACTTTAGTTTTCAATTATTAACAACCTGCCCTCTGACCTCCCTAACCTTATCACTCTTTATGCATGTCATGGTTATTCTTTGATTTAGCCCCTCACATTCAGCTATTCAAACCCAGCTTCAGTCTGCCTGTACTACCTTTATTCTTGGCTAAACAACTGTAAGCTACTCCTAAACCATTCTAAAACAAAAAGTATCATATTTAGAACCTCACAAAAGCTGAAAAAGACTCCTACAAATCTCAACATCGCAGATCTCAACAGCTGCCCAACAGAAACAACCAAGTACTTTAAATACTACATGGCTATACCAGGGTAAAATACCAGAGTTTAGATAGAACAGGAGATGGAAGAAAGGATGATGACCCAGGAGCTCCTGGAAAGTGTTCCTAGCAAAGCCTGATCTAGATCTGGAAAAGTCGTCTTGTTTGTAGTGCTTTATGAAAGTATGTACAGAGGATCAAGTTTCTGCCTCCAGAATACTTCTAAAGACCACCCCTTTCCAAAATACCACTAAAGAAACAAAGACCCTAGCAGAATGTGGTTTCAAACTGCCTGGAATGGAATTAAGGTGAGAATACCAAAATGAAACAGCATGGATAACCATTTGGAAATAATTTGCTTCGGCACTAGTCCTTTTTCTTACCTTCATAAGGAATTAATAACTGATCTGAATTTCTGAGGGTTTTAAGTTCTGTTGCTATAGTATCAGAGTTCTCTGTGGACTTCCAGAGTATGAAGAATCCTTTCTCCCTCATTTCAGTTTCTGGAAAGAAGACGGGGGGTTGGATAGCTTAGCTTAAAGTAAATTCAGATACTGCTCTAGGCATAAATAAAGGTCAATTCTCATAGAAACCCTACCTTTATGGAAAATGAGAAAAGGTCGACTAACCATAAGAGTTTGCAATTCAGACACTCTTCTTGCAGACGTCCAAGCAATCACCAACATTGTTTTCTGTGTTAAGAATCTCAAATCAGCCTGATGTGCTGGTTCAAATAAAGCAAATGATAATTTTTCCAAAACAAAATTAAGATCCCAAGGAGAAGCCACCTGCTTTCTAAGTGGACAGGTATATAGAACCCTGTTAAAAAACAACTTGACATAACAGTGCACTAAAAGAGGGGAATCCATGTGCAGACATGCTGAAATAGCCAAAAGATGATCACTGATCATGGAATATGAAAGGCCAGAGGATAATAACTCACAAATATTGTAGAACCATGGAAATGACAGATTTAAGAGGGTAGTAGTTCTTGATGCGGCACCAACTATAACATCTTTTCTATTTGCTAATATATTTGCAATTAGCACTTCCTTTGCTTCCTTCAATACCAGCTGCACATCCTTTAAAGACAGAATTTTAATACCTTTTAGGTACCCATCATCCAGGCGCTCATTTGAAGTTGTTTCAAGTAGGGGTCTATCAAACAACCTGTCTTGTGTGAGAAGGTCCAGTCTGTTAGGAAGCTTGTGGTAATTACCATTGGCCATTTCCAAAGGAAGGAAGTCATCACAATGATCACTGCAGTGTTATTCTGAACCCTCAGAATGACCCTGGGTATTGGTGGAAGGGCATACAGGAACATTCCAGTGTAACAAAATGAAAATGGAACAGTTTTCCAGGCCAACTTGCAAGGACTCCAAGAGCATAATTTTGCCAGTTGTTTGTTGTGAATAGAGGCTAACAGAACTATCTGAGGTGTTCAAATCCTGGAAGACCCCCAGATTCAATTAACGTTAATAGGGATTTGTCCTGGTCTTGTTCAGCTTGTCTGCCACAAAGGTTTGCTGTGATGGAATGTAAGGTATCTGTAGATTGAAGCTGTGCCGTCTTGCTGCATACCAAAGCCACCATGGCTAATCAGCACATTGGGTATGATCTGGACTCACCCACATTTGTTAGTCTACCAGAGTGCAGTGGTGCAGCGGTAACATTGTCGCCTCACAGCAAGAGGTTCTCCAGTTTGATTCTTGGATGGAGTGCTTTCTGTGCAGAGTCTGCATGTCCTCAAAGCATTCGTGTGGGTTTCCTCCCACATTTCAAAGGCATGCATCTGGAGCGTTTCTCTTGAGCCCCTGCAAAAAATTGGCTTTGTTCCAAGTTGGACTTTCCTGGTAAACAAATGTTGAATAAATAAACAAACATCGCTGTGATGCTGGTTGTGACCACTTGTAAAGGTCCTCAGGACCACATATGATTGTGTGTGGAGTGCATTTATTACTACGTGTGTGTGTGTTTTGGCCTTCTTTTTCCAAAAGACCCTGTACTTTTACCCTTAGGGCACAGACCCCCCCCCCAAGCAAAATTTAAAGCATACAGGCTGTAGTGAAGGTAGAAGGGAGAATGGGAGAACTGGATTCAGACAAAACTAGTCTCTCCATCAAAGTAGGTCCCTTTTACTAATCCCAAACTGAACTTAAAAAGTAAGGGGCTGTTGATGTTGGGACCCTATAGATTTTAGGTACCACTAAATCTTTCTCATGTGGTGTTTGGCTGGAGGAATTATGAGCATCATAGATGCCACAAATCCTAAAACTCCCTTGCTGAAGTCCTTGCCTGAGTGAAAAAAAACTTAGGAATAGACATACCTTTTCCTGTATGAGAAAAGCTCTTTGAACAGATATATCCAGGAGAAACCTAAAGACAACTGTACTGTGGGATGGAATTAGACAAGGTTTTAGAATGTTCTTTTAGAACTCCCAGTGTGCAAAGGAGATCTCTTAATCCAAGTGAGAAATTCCTGTCAATTAGAAAACGTTTCTGCAAAAATAAGCAAGTTATTTAAATAAGGAAAGTGTGAATACCCTGCAAACTGCAGTAGTGAACACCCTTGGAAAAATTGATAACCCATATGGTAATGCATAGAAATGAAAGTGTAATCCAAACACAGATAATCTTAAACATTTGAGATCTGTGGTTATTGGAATGAGATAAACATCCTTTAACTTTACAGCTGACAAAAAACAATAGGGTAAAATAATAGGTAACAGGTTATGAAGTGTTAGCATTTGAAGTTTGGAACTTTCACAAACTAGTTGAGAAAGGACAGATCTAGGATTGATCTTCATGAAGCTTCTTTGGTACCAGAAACATCTGAGAATAAAAACTTTTCCGCGAAAGGAAGAGAAAGGTTCCACTACCCATTGTGCCAGTAGATTTTGAACAATAGGGGGAAATAAAGAAATTTGATCTGCTGGATGATGAGGAATGCCCTAAAATGAAGGTAGGAACTCCCACTGCCATCTGCACCCCTGGTGAAGAACTCTCAGAACCTATTTGTTTGGAATTATCTGTTGCCAATGAGAGAATTGGAGAATAAGATTTGGGGGAAGAATTAAAGGGTTGTGGGGGGGGGGGGTGCATTTTGTAGGAGGTCACTGAAACTTGTTGGACTTGCCTTGTTTCTGGGAGGCTTCCCCTTCCTTTAGAGCCTTAACATTTTTTGAATATTTGCATACATGAACGTTGCACAGACCACTTATTTTGCTTTTTATAAAAGGATCCTGAATTACAGATGAAACCTATAATAAACTTGTAAAAGAAAGTTTGATAATTTTAAGTCAGCCCTTGAATCAATTTTCCTCTCATCACATTTCTCAGGATCTCATAAGCAGATTGTCTAAAATACAATGTCCCTATCAAGGGGAGAATTAAACTTTTCAGTTTTTACATCTTCAAGCAAATCTTGGAAGAAAACTATGCAGATCTGCTCACAACAGACCCAGTAGTTGTTGCTATGGAAGGGGCATCATCCGAGTCAAACAAATACTTTAAAGAATGTTTTGTTGCCTGGAAAAGAGAAGCAATATGATTTAGAGAAGATTTACCCTCAGATGTAGGAAAAATGGCAGTTAGGTTCCTCATAGTCTCAAAAGCAAGCAAGCAAAAAATACTCAACATGCAACTTTTACAATTAAAAATTCTGAAAATAAGAGTGGCAGAAAAATATGATCTTTTCCAAATTCTTCCAAAAGCTATCCCATTCTTCTCAGAGGAAGAGGGAATAGCATTTACTAAATGTTTAGAGGCAGAAGGCTTTGACAATCATCACTGTGGGATCAGATCAGGGATAAGAAAATAAATATCTGAAAGACTGAGAACCTTATACAATCTTGTCTGCCTTCTTTGGAGTAGCAGGCTATAATAAAAAAAACATCTCCCCAAAGCTAGCAGAATAAGAGGCATGGCAGTAGGCTGAGAAAATTCCAGTTTTAATAAATCATGTTTTTTTCAAAGTAAAAGCAATGTCATTTTGTTCCAAACTGACAAAATTGATTCATTCCAGAGATGATTTCAGAAAAGAAAAATTCGTCAAAGGAAAAGATTAGAACTACTCTCCTCAGAATATGTTGCCCGAGGAGAAATAATTAATGATTTTGTTCCATCCAGTTTTATTCCCTGTTAATCACACTGGGGATCTTCAGAAATTGATTTTTTTTCTCTTATCAGCAGAACTACAATGTGAAGGGTTAACAGCAAGAGCTAAGCTCAGAGCTAAGCCCAGTAAACCTTCCTTATCTACAGCAACAATAAAGCCAAATGCCACTAGCTGAGGATAGGACTAAAACATGCATGTCCACAGCTAGTGGGGTTCGGCTTTACTGGCCTGAAATTGGCCATAACAGACTTAAAAAGAAAAAAAAAAGCAATTCAAAACTGCCATATAGCTGAAACACCTGATGTCTTAAAGGGGTCATTTGCATATATCCCATTATCCTCTTTTGCAAGAGATTTTAAGGAATCACAAAGTGAACACTCTACCTCGGCTAAGTTTTACTTGTAGTTTTATTTTGCTATCTACAGCAACAGGAATTTGAGTAGATAAATGATTAAATTTCAGCTACTTTTTACCAAGAAAAATCTACAAAAGTAGCCAAACTCACCTTGGGAAACGAAGCATCTTAGTCTGGCCAGGCAGAAAAGCATTCCCCGCTTTTTCATTTGAAACAAAAATGGTTCTCCCATGCCCAGAGAACACGAGCAGACCACATATGATATGTCTAACCTCCAGTCCATGGTGGCTGAAGGGAGTACATCAGAGGTAACCAGTGAAAAAGATGAGTGGCTTGAGGAATCTGAAATTACCATTGCAGTGTCATCCATCTGATGCTGAGGCTATATTTTTCTCAATTTGGGCTTTTAATTTTCTGCCCTCATTTCTTCTCTTCTCTTGCTTTTATTTTCACATTTCTCTTTCTTTGTTTTTATTTCATTCATTAAATGCTGTAGGTTTTTCCAAACCTTTATACTACCCTGTGTGATGTCCATGCACTGGCCCAGCAATCAAGGAGCCTCACTCCTCACCACTAACACCAGTGAGGGGCATCCACATTGGGAAGGATAACAAATACACACATAGTAAAGTACAATTTCCCTTAAGAGCACACAGATCAAAGACAGTCTGGGGCTGGTTTCTCCCTTTCTCTCCAGATCCCCAATAAGACTCCCCACTGGTACAGCTATAGGGTCCAGATCACAGCCTAGTGGTCAAGCTAAAACCTCCAGCCCCATCTCTATCAAACCAGTGCTTCGTGTCCCTGCCCAAGTAGCTGACATACGTACAATTTGAGATATTCATTATATACAAACACACAGACACTCCTGCGGAAGGCAGGCACAGGTTCTCCAGCTGTGCCTCTTCTGCCCAGACTATATGGTAGTACCACTTGCCAACAACCATTAATATCAGCTACTAAGGCCCTTATCAAAGGGTTCCAATTATTATTGTGCAATACTATTATCCAAATGGTAAGTGTGATGAACAGCAAGGCTTATTTGGAGTGGCTTGGACAGTATCACTACATACATGCAATGTACTCTAGAGCTTAAATTATCGCTACATAAAACAGCCACAATTGAAAGGTTTAAAAATACTTTATAATAAGAATACAAGACAATACTTCTTACTACGCAGTGCAAGTCAAGAGTTCAGAGATCATAGAGATATGCTTAAAATAATACAGCAGAAAAGTTCTGACATCAATACAGAAAAAAAGCTAGAAAAGACTTCCTATTTCCTATCTATATCTAAGAGCAAATTGAATCAAGTAAGTGCTGGTGATGTTGTCAGTTCTGAAAACAAATGCAAAAATGCTCTGATTCGCTCTCTGTCTGTCCTTAAATTGATAACACAGTACCACTGACTCATTTCAGATTATATCATTATTCTTGGTTTCCCAGGCTAACAGAAACTCAGAGTGTAACAGCACTTTTGATCTTACAGCTGGTCAGGAAGCCAGAACAATAAAAGACATTATACATGTAAATTCTAGCCATTAACTGGTTTCAAAACAGTAGGAAGAATTCCTTCATTCAGACATCTCAGCTCCAAGTTTTGAGATCAAACAATTATACAATGCTTGACTTATCAGCTTATGTGGTTATATTTTTGAAGTTCAACATTTAACACCATTTTCTTCCATTTAAGAGAATAAGCCTGTGGCTTATATTAATGTTGACAGAATTATCTAGCTAGGCTGGCAGCCTTCACACCCTGTTTCTCTTATTGCAGTTGGACACTGTTCTAACTCTGTCAAACGTATCAGCTATGTTTTTTTTTCCTCAGACTATAGGCAGGGTTACCAAATATCTTCCATTTTTTGTCTTGTCCTTTTCTGAGTCATCCACAAACAAAATCAACATTATCTGTGCGTGTTAATATTTGCATCCTGTCATTGACTATAAAAGTGTTTCTTTCTCTCTGTGATTCCCACAAGCACATCAGTAAGCACTTAGCAAGCTAGATGGAAAGGTCATGGTCAAAACAGCCAGGCTTAAAAGGGGGCTAGTGAAGGGGATGTGTGCAAAGTCATGCTTAGATTGCCTTTTTCTGTCATGTGTTTCATTGCTTATACAACCTGCTGTCATCTGGGTGCTCATGCCCTCTCTATCTCCAAACTGTGATGGAGAAGTAATATAGATATCCTAGTATGACAGCATCGTGGTTGTAGAGAGACTTTCTACTGGCCTGCCTTAACAGTCATCCCTGTACATGACATGAAATTAAGTAATTACACTTCCCGTGAGAATATTTCTACTTGTGTGCCATTGACTGCACACAATCATTTCTATTTCTTACATTATCTCTTAATTTGTAACTTTTTTTTTGTCTTTTTTATTATATTTGACTGTTCATGATTATACAACTCCTTAGGCTTCCAGTTAAAACAAATTCAGTTTGAGCTTCTTGGTAAACAAAAGTAGAAAAAAATAGCAAACAAATTAATTCACAATATTTTGATATCACAGATCCACCACTGCGACTATATTGCTAAGGGAAAATTCTGCTCAATTCAGTAAAAAAAAAAAACCAAAACAACAAACAAAAAAACCCCACTTAAGATGGAGTCCAGAGAATAGAACTGAAAGTATTTTTCAGCCTCCTTTTACTCTTTTCCGTTGTCAACACTTAAAATTCAGCTTAATTACACTATAACACAGTAAACTGCCCCAAAGTCTCTTGTCCCCTGGTTAGCCAACATACTGGATGCAGGTAGGAAAAGAATGCAGAAGATGGATTATTCTGAAACATGTACAAAAGGGATCAGCAGCACCAAGACAAAAACAAGACATTTGAACAAATTTGCATACAAGTATTTTGGTATTAATTCAACTGACTGTATTTAGTTCTGAATTACGACTGAGCAGAAATATAGTTAAATCAGTAAAGAATGTGACATTACCAATGCAATCACTTCATGCATGGAAAGTTATCTTTGTATCCTCACAGTAATTAATGTCTACAATTCAAGCAATGAGCAGCAGAATCACAGAAAGCAATAACTTAGGAACACATTTACAGACACTAATGAAGAAAAAACATGGCCAGAATTTATTAAGTTTGACTCGTGAATATATATTTACATAGTTATTGGATCTATTCTCTTTCTGTAAAGCATTTAAAAAATCCCTGCTTGATTTTCCTACTGCATATTTTTCACTTCCCTCAACAGACTGGAGATGCAGAGTGAACAAAACATCTCAGACACATTTCCTATTTTGCTCAGCACATTAGTACTACTACGGGCTCAGTGCATTTCTGCCTGAAATGGTCTCTGTACAATACACAGACACAGGTGCACAGTACCCTTAAGGAAATCTGCTCTCTAGATACTTACCTTGCTGCTTTGACAAACCTTGCAGATTCTGTATTCAGATAAAAATGTGAATCAGGTGTTCTAAATGCCAGTAAATTTTACTAAAGCCTGCTAGCAACAGTAAAGATAATACTTTGTTAACATAATAGATACAAATGTTTTCCTTCTACCACAGTAATAATTTCACCCAACTTGACAAATACCCATACCACGGCTTATAAATAAATATTAGCTCTGCTCATCCTGGGAAACCCACTGGATTTATCTCCCACAAGGTACAAGACTAGCTCTGTTACTACAGCACACCACATTTCTACATCCCCAGAAAGCAGGCTAATTCACAATGGAACTACCTTTGCATATGTGTGTGATACATATTCATACTGATAAGTGTGTGTGTGTGTGTGTGTGTGTGTGTGTGTGTGTGTGTGTGTGTGTGTGTGTGTGTGTGTGTGTATATAGTGTTATAACACACACACAGAAAATTGCTGGAAGCCATTCTGATGAAAAAAAAAATAAATCCCCAATCCATAGGAAAATGAAAATTTAAAAATCTATCATTTTACAGGTGAGCAAGCTCCACTTGCATCCTCTATATCTCTAGATATACTAACTCAGATTGTACAGCAAAGGTGCATGTAAAAACTGCCTTACTCTGGGAGTTCACGATGGCTGCCGTCCTATAAGCAGTGTTAAACCATAGCTCAGCTACCCTCAACAAAACTGCAACCTTATCGTACGAGAGGGAATCAAATTCTACAAACAATAATCTTTCCCTAGATCCGAGGAACTTATTTGAAGCTTAATACAGACTTTTGAACAGGAAACGGAAGATAATAATTACTGGATTGCTGCTGATCATTTCTTACCTTGGGCCTGTCTGGTGTACATTTGCCCTGGTGATCTCCGGCCTACACTTTCCTACAAACAAAGAGAAGGGGAAAAAAAGAAAATACAAATATGTCACAAGATTCCGAATCTATGGAAGCTCAGAACTCAAAAGCGAAATACTCTTCAATAGCTTCTCCAGAGAAAGAAATAATACCTAAAAGGGCAAGGACTGCAAAATAACAGGAAACTTCTAAATCTCCTTCTAAAGTGAAGTCTGACCCTTCCAGCATGGAAGACTTAAAACTGGCATTGCAGCCCATTCAAACTGCAATTCAAAGCTTCTCAGTACAATTAAAAACCTTCGGAGACTCTTTAGAAAAAAATACAAGAACTGACAAAAATGAAACTAGGATTTTTGACAATGAGGTCAAAATTGATCAGATACAAAAAGAACAAAAAGCTAATGCTACAATCATCCTAGATATGCAACAGAAACTTTTGGACCTTGAAGCAAGATCCAGACGAAATAATATAATAATAAGAGGAATCCTGGAACACTTTGATCAAACCATTTTGCCTGAAACTAACTTGAAAATATTTGCTTTATTCCTTGATAATACATCCAGAGCTGATCAGATTACAATTGAATGTGCTCATAGAGCCCTAAGACCATCATATAATAAATCACATCCGAGAATTGTCTAAGCGAAAATACTAAATTTTCAACATGTTAAACTGTTAATTGCTGCCCGGAATAAAAAATACATCCAATGGAATGGTTCTAAAATAACACTATCATCGGATCTTCCTACAATTATAAAGCTGGAAAGACAAAAATTAGCACCCTTTTGTGCTTATCTAATTAAAAAACAAATAAAGTTCCAGATGAAATATCCAAACACCCTGATATTCCATCACCAGGGGTCCAAGATCTCAGTGGGAAACCACAAAGAAGCTGCTTTGGTGTTTTTACAAATCTTCAATGAATGCCCGGAAGATACACAGCAAAAGAATTAGCTTACCATGAGCCTGGGACGACTTTCTCTGAGATGATTACGGCTTGTTGATCCTGCCCTGCTCCTGTCTTGTTCTGTTCTGTGGAATGGTCCTGGATTCCTTGCTTGAGTCCATCATCTGGTCTGGTGTCGTGGTGGCCTCGTGGAGCCTGGTGGTTTTTGCATTAAGTACTACATTCTCCGACATATTGTCATTTAGCCTGCTGACACTTGACCTCTCACCTTCTCATCAGGCGTTGAGGCTTTAAAGCCGTAGGCTGTCTTGCTAGTACCACTGGGTAATTCATTCATGAAACATCTGTTTTTTCGTTGTTAGCAATAGATCTTACTTCTAAGCTCTTCTCGTACATGTGGCAATGGGAAATTCATTTCCTGGCCGCGATCTCAATCTCAACCAGCGATGCTGTGAGCTGTTCTAACCCTGATTTCATTTACTTAGAGAGCTCTTTGAAATAGTTCGATTGTGCACATAATCTTCATGTGCCTGGGTTAGTGGTTTCTGCATAAGAGTCTGGAGCAATACGATTATCTCGAGCTACAGATACACGCAGTTAATGCCTTCATTTTACATTATCTATAAACGCTTGCTTAATTTTCATTCTTAGGTCATTAGTTTAGAGTCCGGGAGCTGAGGATCATCTTTTGCAGAGTGTCAGTATGTCAGAATTGGGTTTAAAGTTTTAATAGCAGTCCTGTCCAATGATTGTCACTGGGGACGGATTGCTCATTTTTCATTCTTCTCCTGAGGTGTTTTTACATCCGCGATTTCAGTGAGCAAGCTTTCTGGACTCATTACCTTCATTTAGTAATTCTATACCTTCTGCTGAGTGTTTGCTTGCCTAACAAGACTCTACTAGTCCTAAAGGGAGTTTGAAAAATTGGAAAAATAAAGTGAACAAAAGCAGTAATCATTTTATAAGTTTGCTGAATCAAAGCACGAGTCCAAAGCATAGCGGCTATATAGAGATACTAACTAACACTTTTAATGCTCTCATTTCTTAACAGGTTTAAAGACAGTCTGTATTGTTTCTCCTGATACTTGATGTGAATCTAGGTACTTTGAAACACTGACTTTGGTGCTTCAAATATTATCTTGATGACTCGAGTGAAGTTTGTTATTGGATCCTTTTTTTTTTTTAGGTCATGAGCTACGTTCTATTGCTATTTATAATAATGTAAGGTTGTTTATAGTTTTTTAAAACTAAGTATGTTGCCTGATTTACTTAATACTACCCGATTCCATGCATACTTATTAAACTAAATGTTTTGATGATTAGGCGACCGCGGATAGATGTGACAGCAGTAGGAATATATGAAGCTTTACCCGATACTCAGAGTAATTGACCAGGACTCTTGAATGGTACTTCCTCGTCTATAGGAGGAACATCTTCATAGGCAGTCCTGAGTTGTTTATATAGTCCAATTAGGTCTCTATGCAAAGTTTCCAGATGTCTTTTAATGTTATATTAAAACAAGTGTATTTGTCATAAGTCTATATATGTACATGTATACAGTTTAAGAATATTGTATACTGACACACAAGAATGTATATAAGTTTTATCTAAGATTGAAACGGTGCATCTCTATTTCTACGTTTGATCTTCTCTGTCCCCTCTCTCCTCTCAGGATCATGAGAGATCATCTGTAAGTAAATGAATACATATGGAGTTCATTGCTAATGTAACAATTATCTTATAATATTAAACTATATGGAGTGATGTAGTTAATTTTTATATACACAATTGAATAGTCCTTAATTAAACATTGGATAGCTGAGCTTTGAGTTTGGTTTCTTTAACCTGTTTAGGATTGTTATGCATTTTAGTCTCTGGAGTTATAGTAGGAGCATTTTGGGATATCTCACCCTCACTATTTGCGGGAGATTGCAGAGTCTTCTGGAAAGACTATCCTATATCTCAGTTACTTTTAATATCCCAGCCCCTTCCGGGCCATTAGGGTGGTGGTTAGGCACAGGATTAAGGCAGGAAGAATTTCTTATACTTGCCCAAATACCCTTATATAAACCATAGTTACTCTTAGTTTTCCTTACAATCTCCATTTATCCCAGTTAAATTACATTCCATTTTTATATACACAAATGTTGGATATAGAGTCTTGGAACATTAAGGGGCTACACGCATCTAATAAAAGACGACTCTTTATGCACTTGGGACTTAAATCTCATGCTAATATTATATTTGTTCAGGAAACGCATTTACTTAACCATCAATGGGACCATGATAGGGGGAGACAATGGATTAAAATGATTATAGCTTCCGGAACTAAGACCAATAGCTCAGGAGTTGCTATAATAATTAAAAACAAATTCCTACAGGACATAATTAGCTATGATTCAGACAACGAATGTAGGTGGTGTTACTTTACCACAATTTGTCAAACCTATTCTAATTATTAATATATATTCCTAGTGTTCTGGCCAACAAATTTTTATTATGCAGATTTATGAATTAATGTCTTCATTCCCCAATCATTATTATATTGTAGGGGGAGATTGGAACTCTGTACAGGACCCAAAAAAGGACAGGGCAAATATCAAGACTAATTATAATAAATCAGCATCTATAGCCCTATCTGAATTGAGAGAAGATTATGACCTATTTGACCCTTACATATTTTGTAATGGCGCCCCAAAAAAATAATAAATTCACCTTCTTTTCTATGTGTAGCAAAAGCTGGTCCAGACTGGACTTCTTTCTTATCTCCTCAATATTTAATAACTTAGACATCTCATTTCACACTGACCCTAGAAGCCTTTCAGACCATTCTAAGATTTCCCTTTCGATTCAACGGCCCTCTATTAAATCATTAAATAACAAAGCTATTTGGTGGCGATTAAACCCTAACCTCCTAAAAAAGGAAGAAATACTATCTCATCTGGAGTCTTATCTCGATCAATTTCTCCAATCTTGTAACTCATCAGAAACCTCCCTAGATTGTTCCTGGGCAGCAACTAAAGCAACGATTAGAGGTTTTCATATTAATAAAGCCTCTTACTACAAAAAAACTTTACTATAAAAAGGAAACAGATATAATTAATAAATTACAGAAACTAGAAACCGAAAGTCAATGACAAACTTTACCTGACAATGAGAAAGAAATGATCCAATTATAAAAAGAACTCTTAACCCTGCAAGCAGAGAATCTCTCTTTTCATGAGATTAAAGCATTAGCAAACTACTCGGAATTGGCTCAATTCCCTTCTAAATTTTTAGCCAGAGTGGTAAACCAAAATAGAACTCCTCACTTTATGACGGAATTATACTATCAGGGGAAAGAATACAAGAATACCCAAGATATTATTTCATTATTTGAGTCCTTATACTCACAACTTTATAGTCTTCCTGAAATTCCTATTGTCAAAGAAGAATTACAAGGCTTTCTAAACAACCTATCATTCCCCAAACTAACCAAGTCCCAAAAAGACTCACTTGAACGGGAAATTACTCAACAGGAAATTATTTTGGCAATTAATAACTTGAAATCTACTAAATTCCCGGGACCAGATGGTTTTACGGCTGAATTTTATAAATCTTTCGCTCCCAAAATTTCTAAAGCTCTGCTTCTCCTGTTTAACCATATTCTTACAGTTGGTTATAAAGACGCTCATCTTAATGCATCTAGAACTATTCTTATCCCAAAACATAATAATGAACCAAAAGATCCTTGGGACCATAGGCCAATTTCCATTGTTAACATAGACATGAAGATCTTGGCCACAATTCTGGCCA
This sequence comes from Protopterus annectens, assembly GCF_019279795.1. Taxonomy (NCBI): domain Eukaryota; kingdom Metazoa; phylum Chordata; order Ceratodontiformes; family Protopteridae; genus Protopterus; species Protopterus annectens. The sequence continues at coordinate 272,489,904 of NC_056748.1, forward strand.
ATAGACTCAATGCAGTTATTTCTTCTATTGTTTCACTGGAACAATCTGGTTTTATTTTGAGGAGACAAACAATAGATCACACATTAACTTTAGATGCTATGCTCTCTCTCTATGCTGGCTAAAAGCCCTATTTACTCTTTAGCTATTGATGCATCCAAAGCTTTCGACAAAATTAGTACAGAGTTTCTTTTTGATATGCTCCCACACTTCAACATTCCAACTATCTTTATTAACAAGATTAAAACTCTCTACTCTAATGCATATACTATTATACAAATAAATAATCAGATATCGAATAGAATTAAGATCCTCAATGGTGCTAGACAAGGGTGCCCTCTCTCCCCTCTATTATTCAACCTATACATTGAACCTTTATTCTTATTAATTAAGCAGAAAACCCACCACCTTATTCCTGTTCTGTTTAATACAAAGCTTTCCCTTTCAGCACACGCTGATAATTTAAAGATTTACTTTTCACTACCTAAATCAGATCTCGAGAAAGTTCTGTCATCTATCAATTCCTTTTCTAAACTAGCAAACTACAAAATGAATAAAGATAAATCTCTAATTTTTCCAATAAATTTGTATTCCCCATTTCCAAACATATTCTCCACTACAGGCATAAACATTAGAAATCATCTTCATTACCTAGGAATCTCCTTTTACCAAGAACACTCATCTCTACACCAGGATAATATGACATTGTTGGATAAATGTTCAAAATGATCTTCACAGATGGGCCAGACTTAAACTACCATTCCTAGCCAGAATTGCAATCATAAAAATGAATATACTCCCTAGATTTTTATACGTTTTTAATGCAACAACCAGTATTACACACAACAAATTCTTTAAAAATATCCTTTCGTTTATCTCAAACTTTATATGGTACCCCAAATCTGTTAGGATTAGCTACTCAAAACTTATTTTCCCTAAAGAACAGGGAGGCCTGGGTCTGCCTGATTTTAAAACATATTACGAAATAATTAATGGGAGTAGAATCATTAACATCGCTTCCTATAATAAGGAAAATACTTTCTGGTCTCCAAGCTGGGTCATGCTTTATAACAACTATGTTAAACGCCTAAATTGTAATCCCTCTGCTCTTCTTTCTTAAACAAAGACAACTTAGTTAAAGTTAAGATTCACAAAAAAATTAAATTTAGTATAAAGTCTTTACAAAACCTTTTCGGTTCACTAAACCTGATACATGCCTTTAATACCCTTCAACCACTTTACCTTAACCCTAATCTAAGGTTGAATGGACATATGTTAAACCTGAACCAATACCCACTTATTAAGAATATCACCATCTCTGATCTTTTACATTTCAAACAATCTTTTGTCTCTGATATGAGAATCAACATGAACTTACCAATAAAATACACAATTATACTAAGACAAATCAGGGAATTCGTGTCTTTGTACCTAGACCACCCCTTAGTAAATGATAAAGATATCTCAACCTGCAAGGATTTGTGGAAAATCTTTCTCCTTAAAAAAAATGATTTCAAATACATATAAAGCTATTATGGCCTTCAGAACACATAATGAACCCATTTTCTCCAATTATTGGTTAAAGCTTGATCCCTCCATTACCCACAATCAGATTTCAAAGGCCATAAGAATCAGTTCTAAATACATAACTAAAGAAGTTTCAATACACCCAGCTCATGATAATGAACAATGCCTATCTTTCCCCGGATGTAATCAACAAAATATACCCTAACTATTACCCTCAATGTCAATTTTGTCATGACCAAACAGACGATCTCCTACATATATTTTGGAGCTGCAAATGTTCATACAAACTATGGTGTGCATAGAGAGTCCTGCTGGGAAAAATTGGATATGAAAAGGTAACCCTTTCATGGAAATTTACTCTCTTGCACATTCCGCCTCCAGGATTGTCAGAAATGAAATATAGAGTTCTGATTTCCCTATTTATGCTAGTCAAGTAGTATATCTCTATGAACTGGAAGGAAAGACACTTACTATCTTGGTGAGGTTTTAAGACTCTGGCTATGAAACACCTTAAAGCACATAAATATTTGTTTCATAACATTAACCAGAGACCATATCTTAAAGAATATTGGAGATTGTTATCTGATCATATCTTGAAATGACTTAATGTTTATTTTTCTGAATCTTGTTACTTCATATATGGTGTTTTAATTTTTCTTCTTTGTTAAGTTAAGTTGGTCTTGTTGTTTGTTTATTGTGTTTGAGATCTTTTGTTACAAAATAATAGAGTATTTTAAAAAAAAAAAAAAACTGCCTTACTCCACTGTTTGGCTATCTAACTTAGTGAAACGCACACAATCCTAAGCCATCAAAAAACAATAGCAGTGGATTTGCAGGGAAATAATACTCCCTTCACCCTCAACACATCACATCACTACATATACCAAGTCTGAGACTGCACAACAGTGGAGGTAAAAAAAAAAAAAAAACTTCCTTAACCCCATTGTTTGAAAATGAGTTATTTATTTTAATTTTATTTTACATTTGTTGACCAGGAAAGTTTGACTGGATGCATGTCCATTTTCAGCAGAGGCCCGGGGAGAAAAACTCCACAGTTAAATTTTAAGCAAAATATAAGGTGTATACAGAAGCATTCAAATTTACATAGATAGTTCCAGACTTAACACTGACTAGTAACATAGCATTGAAGCTTAAGATATAATACATTTACATAGATTGAGCACATCTTTTACAGTTTTAGGTTGAGGCACTATATAATGGTGAACATTGTTTGTAGGGGTTGTATTTTTTGCTTTATACAGTTGAGTTGTGAGCAAGTTAGCCACATTAGGGAGTACAGCAACAAAGAGAGCAAAGATTAGACATAGCAGGGAGCATAGTAGCAGGAGAAGAGACAGAGATGGGAAATTGGATAACAGGTTAAGTAAGAAAAGCAGGAGGAGTAAGTAAGCTTAAGTATAGAGTAAGAGTAGAGGTGTAATGAGAACGGTGTAGTGGATAGATAACAGTGTCCTAGCAGTGACATATGGGTATTGACTAAGGGGTTAGAATTAGAGGTGGAACTGGAAGGAAGCTACAGAAGCTGCATTTTTTGGTGATGAAGCTGAAGTCAGAGGGCAAGAGTAAGGGGAGAGGGCGGGGGATCAGCCAGGTGTGGAACATGCGCATATCCATGTGTGCTTTAGGTGTTCTTTCAGGAGTCTTTTAAATGTAATCTTTGTGCCATCTTACATACATAAATACACAGACTGTCACAACCTCTCATATTTTTGATTGAGCCTTAGACACAAACTTCACTGAAATTCATGGAATTAAAAACATCAACTCAATCCTGAGCAATCCCTGCATTTACTGAAAATCAAACCTATACAAAAATTAAAAAAAGGCTACAAAAGGAAAACATTTTCCTTCAGCTACAAGAAAAAACCCACACTCACAATGACTAAACCAAGCTGGTAAAGAGGAAGAAGTATTAAATAGAAGGGTTAAAGTAGAGGGGTGGGGAGAGATGTTTAGGAGAGTCAAGAGAGTGAAAGAAGTTATGAGAAGGGAGAGGTTGGGGGGTGGGAAAGTACAGTAGCTAAGAGAAAAGAAGAGATTTAAGTATAGTACTGCTCAGCGGCATTGCTAAGGTACCATAGTACTAGTTTTTATAAAATTATATTAAAGTAAGGAGAGGAGAATTGTCACAGTCTAACTATTGGGGGAGAAAATGTTAGCTAGGATGGTGACAGGTATTAGAGGGGGAGTTAGCAACATAGTTTTTCAATTCTCTTTCGAAGTGGATTGAAGATCGGATAGAATGTATATTATTTGGGAGTATGAAAAACACAATTGTCAAAAACAGCATTTTATCAGCTTCACAGCACAGCAAAAATGTATGGCAAAACAGAAATCTGACCACCTCACATGGAGCCATATAATATATACTTGTATATAATAAATAATAATCAAATTGTACATGTACATATATATATATATATATATATATATATATATATATATATATAAACATACACAAACACAAATGGAGAGATATGCATGCACAAGTTATATATTTAAATGTATCTAAACTGTATACATGCATGCATATATTTATGTAAAACACCAAAAAGAAAACTGTGCAAATCAAACAAATTGCCTGCGCATCAAATGTATTCCATGCAAGAAAGAATATTACTTCAGACTACCCAGCCTTTACAATAAGTCAAAGATCCCTTCTAACTCAAAAAATCTCACTGGAAGACATTATTCCTCTCATCATTAACTCTGACTTGCAATGTAAAACAACTCCACAATCAGCTTCTATATATCGTTAACAAAAGGAAGCAGAAAATATCTTCACAGAAAATGAAAAAAAGAGTAACCATTTGAAATGTCAGGACTCATAATGCTGATAAAGTACAGAGTGAATGACCAAACACCTACATATATTAAGTGTGAAATTGATATTTCTTAGAATATTCTCTTTTCTCTGAGATATGGTGAACTTGGAGTCGGTATATTCAAGTCTGGGGATGGGGCTTGCTTCCCCCCTCCCCAACAGAGGGTGTAGGGAGGCTTACTCCCCCCTCCCCAACAGAGGGTGCAGGGAGGCTTACTCCTCTTCAAAGAAAAAATAAGTTAATTTAAAGGAGAAGAGCTAGGTTTAATATTTGTTGTTCTAAGGTACGTAAAACAAAGACAGCCTTTGTTACTCCATACAGTTGGGGAACTTAGTTTGATCATCTTTGGAAAGGCCCAAACTCAACAAAATGAATTCAGAAGGCTGTTCCAGGCGGCAGCCATGAAATTTAAGGCTGACAAGGCCAATATTAACCCAGATGAGTTTTCATCTCAAAGTGTTATACCCCCCCTCCATACCACATGGAGTAAGGATTACACTTTTTTCTATTTCAAAACAGATCCCAAAGACAGCTTTCTTCAGCTTATGAGAAACTTAAGAGTAGAGTACTGGAGACTCACAGAGGCCACATCTGTGACCAATACTACAAAAAGTCCCCTGTTCTTATCCAGGGACTAGGGGGTCCCCCATGTTGCAACCACATATTTTTCCACTTCTGATGCGACCTCTTTAAGTACAATATCTAAGAAATGTTACTCATTCTAGACCTCAAAATCCCCATGTCCCTGCAAAGAGTGCCTGCCTAGTCTTCCCACAAGGGCCAGTCACCTGACTGGAGCACAGGACTGAACACAATAATATGCTCAGTGGACCACAGTGTAATGATAGTTCCCTTTATATCTCATACTGTCCATCAACTGAAAGCAAAAAGATGACCAGGAAAACAACCACAGTCAATTATCACCTATTACCTGATATTAGAGAATACTAAGAGATGACACCAAGCACCTTTGGAATAAGGTGCAAAAGGGGACACCTTCAAATACTGATCTACCAATGGGAAACCAGCATCACAAAACTGAAAATATGTTTTAGGGAGTCTTCCATCTCAGAAGATAAACATAACCTACAGGGAGTGGTGGGAACTGATCCTACAATGAGCACAAGCAAAATTTTAATAGAGGAGCAGAATATGTCTTTTCAGTTTTCAGCATTATCGTATTGGTATTATAACATTTGGAATTGTAGTCTTTTGAAATAGTAAAGTAGATACTGCTCAGACAAGCTCCACGTGGGTTTACAGAGTGGTCCTAGCAGCAAGGAACTCGAAAAAGTGACTACCTTCTGGATTTAAGTATCTTTGCTTTTTTCACTGGAAATAGCTTCTGTAGCTTACTTTGAACTAGCCTGAACTGTTTAACTGATTGCTGCATTTATTTTAAAATCTGCACTTAAAGTTACATTTAGTCGAATTTGATCGAAAGTTTGCTTGTTTGTTTGTTTAATTTAACTGTGGAGGCTGCCCACTAAAGTGTGCTAGCCTGTGTAACTAATTTATCACTGTCTCTGCATTTTCTGTGTGTTTCTACCAAAAACAAAAAATAATCCTTGTTTTCCCGCCTTCCTCGACTAGCTTAGACCAGTTTACAGGCATTGCTGTATTCTGGGCTGTGGTGTAGTTCCTGTGTTGTCCATTACCTTACTTGGATAGAAGGAAGTTTCTTTGCTCACCAGTGGGAGTGGGGAGCCTTGAGCAGCCTACCTGTCCTTGGGGGAAGTGACCTCAGCACAAGAAGCTGTAGTAATTGGTTGTTTGGGACCATTCCTAGCTCTTTTGTAGTTCACTGTTTGAAATCCGTGTTTGCACGGCTTTGTGCGGTCGTGCGCTGGTTAAACAAGGTTAAACTTTTTCTGGCTCCGCCAAGTCTGCTCTTCAAATTTTCCCTTAAGGAAGCTCTACTCTTAGTATAACCAGACTACTCACTGTATTATAAGCCTAGCACTTGTTCTCAATGCTTCTCTACTAAGTAAGCACTCTCGTACTAAGTAAAGCACTACATCTACTTACCACCCCTGTGAATACCCACTTCCCTTAAAGGTATACCACTCCCTTATACTGTTCTAGCATGTCGAGTGGTAGATTACTGGCGTCTCCAGTTCAGCTGGTCGATCTGGGCATCTTGAGACAATGCTACAATTGTCTCATGTACACAGACAACCCTCTCCTCCTCCCAACAAACACAATTACATGTGAGAGATGCAACTATATAGCCAAACTGGAGGCTGAACTCTCTCAACTCAGGGCTGGCATGACCAGACAGGAGGAGATGGCAATCACACACACAACAATCCCAGTCCCACATAGACCTACCACAACTGCAAACCAAACACATAAAAACACAAAGACATACTCGGAGGCTCTAATAAAAAACTTACCAAAACAACAGAGGCTCCCAAAGCAGACATCCAAAAATCCACCACCTCAAAACAAAACACGTGCAACACATACTTCAATAAATCAGTGCATCAACCAATCGCAGCCCTTAAGGCCAAACACCTTGCCTGATACACTAGTAATAGGTGACTCCATAGTCAGACACACTGATGTCCCACCGACCAGGCTGAACAAGGAGAAGGTGACTGTGAGCTGTCTATCGGGAGCTAGGATCTGCCACATAACACACGCACTCAGGTCACTCCAAAGCAAGTACAAATATTACTCTGTCATTGTCCATGCTGGTGTGAATGACCTGAGACGTACCTCCCTGGACTACATGAAGAGAGACATAGAGGAGCTCTCCGATTATGTAGCCCAGGCTGGTATGACCCTGAGCAGCATCTTGCCCTCACCAAGAATGATACCACAATACAAACACAAGATGATCAGCTTTAACAATTGGCTCAAGTACTGGTGTCATTCTAAGGGGATCCAATGTCTGTCTGCCTGGGATGATATGTTGGACAAGCCACGCTGCTTCGCAAGGGATGGCTTACACCTGTCACCACTGGGCTTCTGGATATTGGCTATGGCTCTTGCCACCCCCATAGTGCCTTTTTTAGGCAAGGCTCAAAAGACAAACCCACCTCCTTAGAAAACAAAATGGAAAAAACTAAGGGTAATGCTGCTCAACGCCAGAAGTCTAAATCTCAAGATGCAGGCACTTGATGCACTCCTCAGCATGGAGAACATCGACGTCTGTGCAGTAACTGAAACCTGGTTCAAGGCTCCTGAGAGCACCCCCGGCACTACCAGGCTATACCTCATATCATGCTTTTCGGCCCCAAAACCCGGGCCAAACCACAAAGGGAGGGGGAGTGTCCATATTCATAAAGGACACCCACACCTCCAGGTTAGTAGCAACACATGAAGCATCAGAGACCATACAGGTGCAACTAACCATAGGCAAAACTGCTATACAACTGGTAGCATGTTACAGACCACCCTCCCAATGTCAAGAACCCCACTCAGCCTTCCTGAAGACATTGGAGGATATGAATGTATCACAAAATACCATCATACTGGGAGACTTCAACTACCCAAACATAGATTGGGTACATTATTCTAGCCCTAATACCCTAGCCCAAAGGTTCCTGGAATTCATAAATTCAAATGCACTAGAACAACTAGTCACCTCTCCCACTAGGGGAGATAATATACTAGACCTGATCATCACAAACATGGGGACAAAATGCTCCACACCAGAAGTATACCCCCTCACTAGTGAGATCTGACCACAAACTAATCACCCTGGATATACATATCCCACCTCCACCCACAGCACAAAAGACCACAGTGAAAAACTTCTCAAAAGCAGACTTCACTCTTCTTAAGACTGAGATGGTATCCTTTAAGCCCACTGTGCCAGTGGATACCACATCCCACAATGCAGAGTCCTTCACAAATGCTTTCTATGGACATCTCCAAGAATACATGGATCATGCAATCCCAAACAAATCCAAGTCCCTCTCCACCAAATGTAAGCGTTCTGTCTGGTGGACCTCAGCCATAAACAAATTGTATAACAAAAGAAGGAAGCTACTGCACGTCAGAGCGAAATCCCATGAAGGGAAGACATCTCTAATCAACATTAGCAGAAAACTACGTTCTCTCATAAAAACATCCAAGGCAAACTTTGAGAGAAAAATCGCTAAGGACACTAAAGATAACCACAAAGCCTTCTTCAGCTATGTTAGAAACCTGGGAAACCCTCAGATATGCTCAGAGTTGGTTCACAACAACAAAAATACACTGAACCCACAGATATTGCTAACATTCTGGCTGATAGGTTCAGTGCAAATTTCGCCTCCTTCACCCCAAAAGAAGAAATACTTATCCCAGCTGAATGTAATCTCCCTGTCATCTCAGATGTCTAAGTGAGAACTGCCCTAAACAAAGCAAAAACACAGCATCAATGGGACCTGACGGTATCCTGGGGTGCGTGTTACGTAAACTCCAAGGGGAGCTAAACCCACACATAAAAATGCTATTTAACCTTAGCCTTACTTCGGGATATGTACCTGAACACTGGCGTACAGCAACAGTGGTCCCACTCCACAAGGGGGGTGCCTCTACAGACCCTGGAAACTACCGCCCCATAAGCTTGACTAGCCTGGTCTGCAAAGCTATGGAAAGAATCATTACGGAACTCATAAACAGAGACATAGGGGACCTAAAGATGCTTGACCCCACCCAGTTCGGCTTTGTAAAGGGCAGATCCTGCCTTTTAAACCTGGATGACTTTTTCAAAACAGTCACTAGAGCCACTGATGAGGGCAAAGCAGTCCATACAGCATACCTGGACTTGGCTAAGGCCTTCGACAATACCCCACTCAGGCATCATAGATAAGGTAAACAGCTTAAAAGTAAACCCTTATGTCACTAGATGGGTTGCAAACTGGCTAAAGGACAGAACCCATAAAGTTAAAATCGCAGGAGCAATGTCAGACTCAAAGCCAGTCACAAGTGGTGTCCCACAGGGATCTGTCCTGGGACCCCTCTTGTTCGGCATTTATTTCTCAGATGTTAAAGCAAACGTGGGAGGGATGTGGCTGACAAAGTTCGCAGATGACTGCAAATTAGGTGCCATAGTCGATACACCAGCAGATACACACATCCTACAAAAAGGCCTCACTGAAACGGACAACTGGTGCCGTAGTCACGGCCTTAAACTAAATGCCAATAAATGTATAGTTATCCCTTTTGGAAAAAACAAAGTACCCACAAATTATCACAGACAGCAACCCACTGAGTATGGAAAAAGTAATCAGAGACCTAGGGACCCAAGTAGACAGCGACCTCTCATTTGACACCCACGTTGCCAAAGTGGTTAGAAAAACATTCTACCTTGCACACCTCATCATGAAGGGTTTCACATCCAGATCCAAGGATGTCATTGTACCCCTATATTCCTCCCTCATCAGACCCATGATTGAGTACAATGCCCCATTTGGTATGTACCTCACCCGGCACTTGCAACAGCTGGAGAGACCACAAAAGTACCTCACCAAAAGGATCAAGGGTCTCCAACATACATCTTATTCTGCCAGACTAAAGAAACTTCAGCTCTATTCAGTAGCATACCGCCTGCTCAGAGGTGATCTCTGCCTGACGTACAAGGCCATGTCCAATCAGGATCTGGTGGACATGCTCCACCTCAAAAAATCCAAATCCATCAGGACCATGAGAGCTAAAGACTTAAACCTCGGCACAAGTATGAATAGGACATGCTGGAGGGATAGATTCATAACCCAGAGGCTTCACATGCTTTGGAACAGGATCCCAGTTCGTATTAGGCAGAGCCCCTCACTGAATCTCTTCAAGAGAAATCTTGATGAGTGGATGGGAGATCATAAGTTTACCCCAGGGGTCACATCTGTGTCACTGCTAGACAGAGGCACAGTAAACTAATTCTATTATATAAGGGGACCTTCACTGTGTCACTACTAGACAGAGGCACAGTATTCTAGATTTTATCTGTACATTTTTGTACCATTTCATGGGGTGGCAAAAGCCACATCACTATGGCTAGGCTTACAAATGCCCCAAGGCAGATAGCCTAGTACTATACTATGAAACTATGAAACTATGTACATCTATATATATATATATATATATATATATATATATATATATATATATATATATATAGGTCTACTTGAAAAAAAAACAAAAATCCATTTACCCATATCTCTAATGACTGAAACAACTTTGCCAAAACCACACTTCAATGAACACTCAGAACATCGGAAATATACTGTGGGACAGGAACCACTTGACCACCATGGTGAACCTTGCCCTTTTCCCAACTCTAGTGCGATCTCGGAGTTGGTATATTTAGTTATGGGGAGTGTGTGTGGGGGGGGGTGCATCTCCCCACCTGGGTGGGTATGATTTGCTTCGGTGTGTGTTTTGTATGGATGGATAAGTGGTTAGTTTCCCTGAGTTAGTTGTCAGTGTGCAGGGTGTTCATTGAAACGTGGTTTTGGCGAAGTCATCTCGGTCATTAAAGATTCGGGTAAATTGGTTTTCATTCTTTTCAGGTAGATCCATATACACACACACACACACACACACATATATATATATATATATATATATATATATATATATATATATATATATAAAATACACACAAAATCATGAATATATATTTTATACAGACACACACAAAGAAAACAAATGTTTTTTTCTCCCACTCACACCTGCTGACCGTAGTACTACTGTTCCCCTCTCATTCCCCATCATAGGGAAATGTATACAACTACTATATAGGATTTTCATGTTAAACTTTATTGTTCCCTGGATACGTCCCTGAAGGCCTAAGGGTCGGGTTTATACTTGAAAGGTACATAGGCTCATCACTTGCTTATACGAGATGATATGCCCCGTAAACCCAAACCCTTCCTAAAGGCAAATGTTTCTAGGTATCTTTTTCAGGCATTTCTTGTCTTCACTAGGGTTCAAGACACAGCTCACATCTTGAATCAAGTCTCAAACCTTCTTTGAGGAGAGAAATGAACAAACTCACACCTTTTCCTGCCCAGACAGTTCTGCCTGTACTCAGGTTGTTAAACAAACCTGATTAGGCTGAGTCATACTCTGGGCTTCATTCCTCTGTTACAGATCTTGTCTAAAAAAGAAAAGTACAGTTGTGTACACTTACCATAAATGTAGATGTTCGAGTGTATTCACTGTTGCAGTCATCGCATTTGCGTTATCCCTGCCAGGGTAGCCCTCAGTCAGCCTGAATACCAGAGGCTTAGTTTTTCTGCATCGGTTGCTGTAGCTTCAGGACTGACGTCAGGTCATCAGTATTATAAAGTAAGGCAGCCAATGCCATTACATCAGTTTTTCTTGCCCTGTCAGGAGCCCCCAAGTGGGAGCCAGGGTATGGTGGAAGAACCCCACCAGTAGAAAGTAAATATCAAAAAGTTCCTTGTAATAAGAGAAAGAGAGAGAGAAAGGGGGACGGAGGGAGGGAAACCAGGACTTCAACAATGACTACATTTATGGTAAGTGTACACAACTGTACGATGTTCTTCGTGTTTCACTGTTGCAGTCATCACATTTGGGTTGATTCCCAAAGCTGAGGAAAAGGGTGGAGGCAGTCAAGAAGACTGGGGGCTTGGCTAGGTTGCCCTGGAAGACCTAGTGGCAAAGCCTGCCCTGGATTTTGAGAAGATAGGCAGGTGGTAATGCTTGGTGAAGGTATGAACAGATGTCCATGTTGCAGCCTCCAGAATGTTCCTGGTGGGGACTCCTCTGAGGAAAGCTGTAGAGGTGGAGGTTGCTCTGGTAGAGTGAGTTCAGACTCCCTTAGGAGGAGGTTTCCCATGTTGCTTGTATCAGAAATGGATGCAGTGTGCTATCCATTTGGAAATGGTTTGTTTGGAAATAGCTTTGCCCTCTGCTCCTGCATCAAAGCTGACTAACAACTGATCAGTCTTTCTGAATGATTTAGTCCTGTCTAGTTAGAATCTGAGCTATCTGTGCACATCTAGAGAGTGTGGTATTCTTTCCCCCTTGTTTTGTGGGTTAGGGAAAAAGGTGGGCTAATGAATGGATTGGTTGGGAGCCACACTGGACACCACTTTTGGCATGAAGGATGGGTTAGTCCTGAGGGAGATCCTGCCAGCATGGAAAATGAAGAGCTCTACAGCCATTAGTGCTTGCAGCTTGGATACTCTGCTTGCTGAAGTAATGGCCAGAAGCAAAACTGTCTTCCATGAGAAAAACTTTAATTATGCTGAAGCTGCTGGTTCAAAGGGGGGCAGGGTGAGTTTCTCTAACACAAAGTTTAGGTCCCAAGGTGGGGTAGGTGCTCTTCTGGCTGGCCTCAGGTTGCTAGCTCCTCTGAGGAACTGTCTTGAAGAGAGGGTGTGAGAAAAGAGGTTGCTCAGTGCTGAAATGAGCAGAGATAGCAGAGGCATGAATTTTAATAAGGAAAAGGGTTGGACCACTGTGTAGTAGGTCAGCTAGGTAATCCTGGATGAGAGGTAGGGAGGGCTGTGCTGTATCAGCTCCCTTAGCCTGGATCCACGTGCAGAACCTTTTTCCATTTGTCAGCATAAGACTTTCTAGTGCTAGGGTGTCTGGCCTCATGTATAACATCTAAAACCTGCTTACAGAGATTGGCAGCTTGTACAGTGGTCAGGGAATAACCCAGTCTGCCAAATTGAAGGTCTGCAATTGGGGATGCATGAATTCTACTTCCCGCTGGGTCAGGGGTGTTGGGTGGGAGATGCCATGGTGGCAGAGGGGACAGGCTGCGCAGCAGTGGGTATCAGTGCGGGCATGGCCAGTCTGGGGCAATCAGGATTGCTCTTGATTTTTTCTCCTTTATTTTGAGCAGTACCCTGGTAATGAGAGGTAGTGAGGGAAATGCATAGACCAAGAGGTTGACCCACTGGAAAGATAGAGCATCCACTTTCCAGGCCCTGCAGTGAGGCTCCCTGGTGCAGAACTTGCTGAGCTGATGGCTGGAGTGGGAAGCAAAGGGGTCTACCTTTGGGGTGCCCCATTTCTGAGTTATAAGGGGTGAAGGTTCTTTGGTTTAGCTGCCACTCGTGTGGGTCCAGAAGATTTCTGCTTAAGTTGTCTGCCAGAGAGTTTAGAGAGCCCGGCAGGAATTGTGCTAACAGGTGTAGTTGCACGGCTGAGGCTGTGTGCCAAATGGTCATGGCGAGCCTGCATAGAGGGTAGGAGTAAGTCCATCCCTGGTTGTTGATATACCACATCACTGTGGTGCTGTCTGTTTTGATCAGTAGAGCCCCTGGGTAGAGAAAGGGTCTGAAAGCTGTCAATGCATGCTGGACAGCGAACATCTCTTTTTGGTTGATGTGCAGATGTATTTGATGTGGGCTCCCTTGGCCTATATGCACCTGCCATTCAGGTGTGCACCCCAGGCATAGTCTGATGCATCTGTGGTGAGGGTCTGGGTGGCATGGGGTGGTGAGAAGGGTATTCCCTTGTTGCGGTAGCATGCTGCTGCCCACCAAAGGAAATCTTTCCTTAGACAAGGTATCATTGGTATAAGAGTTTCCAGGTCTTGAGAGTGTTGACACCAAAAGCTTTTTAGGTACCACTGACATTTCCTCATATGCAGTCTGGCATATGGAAGGAGTAGAATGCAAGATGCCATGAACCCCGGAGCTTGCAGGATTTTCCTTGCAGATAATTGGAGTCTGGTGGCTAGTTGAGAGAAATAGGCTGTCAGGTAAATTTGTTTTTCTGGTGTAAGGAATGCCATTTGGGATGCTGTGTCCAGGCTTGCTCCCAGGAATACAATCCTTTGGGTGGGTACTAGTTTGGATTTCTTTTCATTGATAGTGTACCCTAGGGAGGTCAGTAGGGACTTTATAAAGGCCAGGTGCTTGAACAGCTTTTCCTGACTGTCTACCTAAATTAGGCAGTCATCTAAGTATGGGTATATTTGAATATTTCTTTGCCTGCAAAAAACAATGGCGGGAGCCAAGCATTTTGTGAAAACTCTGGGAGCAGTACATAAGCCAAAGGGTAGTGCAGAGAACTGAAAGTGCAGAGATCCTGCCCTGAAACGTAGATATTTCCTGCACGATTCCCTGATTGGGATGTGTACGTAGACCTCTTTTAGGTGTAGGGTGGCTAGCCAAACATCCTTGGAGAGCATAGGTAGTAGTTGCTGAAGGGTGAGCATTTTGAATTTTGGTATAAACAGGAAGGTGTTTAGAATGGATAAATCGAGGATGGGGTGCCAGCTGCCCTCTTTTTTGGGTACCAGGAAGAGCCTGGAGTAGAAACCTTGGCCTATCTGTTCTGCAGGAACGTGCTTTATTGCCCTCAGGGAGAGCAGGGAAAGGACTTGCTTTTTGGTCTCTGCCTACTGGTTTGGAAGTAGATCTGGGAACCATTTTGGGATTGGTAAAATGTGTAAAGAAAATCTGTATCCCTGGGACACTATGAGGACCCAGCGGTCATTGGTAATGGTGGCCCAGGTGCTTGCGTGGAAGGAGAGTATTCCTCCCAGGGGCAAGTGCAGGTGGGCAGAGGAAGGGGGTGGAAATGGAGAGTCATTGTGAATTCTTATGAGGTGGTGGCTTTGCACTCCCTGGTTTTGAAGTGGAGGTACTCCATTGCTTTGATCTCTGCATTCCCTGTGGCTGTTGTCTGGGGAGGTCTGCTTCCCTGGGGTCTAGGCTGAACTGACCTGGAGGGGGCAAGAAAGGACAAGTGTTTGGAGGGGCAATGCCTACTGAACTTGGGTGGCTGGACCTGCAGGAAATCCTTACCTGTCTGTATAGATTTAGCTTTTTCTTCCATCTTTTTTAAGACCTCCTCTGCCTTGGTGCCAAATAAGTTGTCTTTGTGCAAGGGTGCTTCCAACAGTTTAGATATGACATGGTCTAAGCCAAGCATGCCTAAGTACAGAACCAGTGACTGCTGCCCTGCAAGATGCTTCTAGGGCATCAAAACCACAGTGTAAGGTGTGCTTAGTTACTTGACTTGCAGAATGCATTATGTCTTGCAACTCTATTTTCTGCACAAGCAAGAAAAGTTGATATTTTTTGTTTGAGGAGTTCCATGGTATGCTGCTGGAATTTTTGCATATGGAACTGACAATTTAGTGCTCTAATAGCAACCATAGCAGAGGTGTATACTTTTTTTATCTGTCTAATGCTCGGGAATCCATATCTGAGGGGGTGAGATTCTTAGCAGAAGTTGCTTTAATTCCTTTAGGCCCTTGGGAGATGACCTCGGGGTCAGCAGTAGTATTTTTTAAAAGAAATTTGTGAGAGTTAGGGACTCCAATACCTGTCAGATTTCCTAGGAGCAGGAGGGAGGGTGTCAGGAGTTAAACTAGATTCCTTGAAAACATCATCCACAACATCCAGGACAAGAGGAATGGCCAGGGGTCTGTGCTGCGGAAGATCTAATAATTCCCTGAGTCTCTTTTTAGACTGAGGGTAGTCCTGACATTCCCATTGGAAATGCTCCCTTAAAGTATGAAGGGTTTCCCCAAAGGAAAAAATCTTCAGGTTGAGAGGCTGAAGGAATGGATTCCTCTGCATCAGAATCCTCATAAGCAGAGAGCTAGGAGCAGGAGGGAGGGTGTCAGGAGTTAAACTAGATTCCTTGAAAACATCATCCACAACATCCAGGACAAGAGGAATGGCCAGGGGTCTGTGCTGCGGAAGATCTAATAATTCCCTGAGTCTCTTTTTAGACTGAGGGTAGTCCTGACATTC
This sequence comes from Protopterus annectens, assembly GCF_019279795.1. Lineage (NCBI taxonomy): Eukaryota > Metazoa > Chordata > Ceratodontiformes > Protopteridae > Protopterus > Protopterus annectens. Next base: position 272,505,958 of record NC_056748.1, read on the forward strand.
CCATTGGAAATGCTCCCTTAAAGTATGAAGGGTTTCCCCAAAGGAAAAAATCTTCAGGTTGAGAGGCTGAAGGAATGGATTCCTCTGCATCAGAATCCTCATAAGCAGAGAGGGGTTGCATGTCTTCATATTCAGAGGCATCAGTCATCGGACTCCTGTTCAGGTAAGACTATTGGGGACAAATATCTTTCTTTTGAAAGGGGTAGCTTGGCTTCCCCTGATCAACATAAGGTCTTCCACCCATTTTAAGCATTTGAGGCTGAGGCAAGGAAGCAGGTGCCTGAGATGGGGTTGTTGGTTTCTTGGCTGTGGTTTGTACCCTGGTCCTTAGAAACTCAGTAGTTTTCAAAAGAACAGAAGATGTGAAAAGTCATCGGTTTGTGTTAAGAATCGGTAGAGCGAAGTACTTCCTCTGAAGCCGGTGCCTGCTCAGTGGCTCCGGACCCATCCAAGGTAGAGACAACCACAGGATCCTTAGTTGATGAAGAGTTGTGCAGCATACCAAACTCCGAAAGGGTCTCTATAGCGGCCTGCAAATCCACAGAAGCGGTCATCAGGGGTTGCGAAAGCACCTCACTGAGGACTGGAGAACTGACGAATAGCTTAACGGAAGAGTCATCGATAAGTTTGGACCTGTATGGTCTGTCTTTGTCTTTATCCTTACGTTTTTTCGGAAGATCTGATGTCGGATGGCTTACTGAAGCCATATCGGAAATCTAGGACTGAGAATGAAAATATCTAGCTACAATAAGGGCCCAACGTATAGTTCTGGCATTGAACAAAGCACAAAAGCGACAGCGGGGGACATCATGGTTTGGGCCTAAGCAAGTGACGCAGTAAGAATGAAAGTTTCGGTGTGGTATTTGCTTTCCACAGGAGAGACAATTGTTAACTTTTTCTGACATTGGTCAGAGCAAGGAAAAAAGGATCCCCAATGGGGTACTTAGCTTTAGAAGACTTCAACTTCAATTTGGAAAACGAAACTCTGGTAGCAGCCGACCGGAACTTCTGCTTCAGGATCCTCAGCAAGAAAGACCGATGTAATGGCGTCAGCTGCCTTACTTTATACTACCGATGACCTGACGTCAGTTCTGTAGCAATAGCAACCGATGCAGAAATACTAAGCCTCTGATGTTCAGGCCGATTAAGGGTTACCCTGGCAGGGATAACCCAAATGTGATGACCGCAACAGTGAAACACGAAGAATATCTGGATTAGCACTTAGGTTTAATTCCACTGTGTTTTGTTGTCTAGACATCAGTATTGTCAGAAAGAGCTGTAAATTTTAAGGCCTGATGCATACAATGGATTTATGAGCCTGTAGAATCTGAGAAGTGTAAGAAGGATGTGGTCATTCTGCACAGAATGGAATCACTACATGGGAATTCCAAAAGTAAATAAAGTGCATAGTGAAGCCAGTGACAGTTTTATTACTACATACTTAACTAAGAATACAATGATTAAATAACTACTGTTTTCAAAAACACTGGCACCTGCTGAGACAGACTGGTCAGATATGTCTGTTGTAACCCCTTTCAAAACTAAAATTACATACAAAAAGAGCAACCAACCGGATTTGGTTTCGTCAGCAGTTGTGACTTAGGCACATGATTTTAAACTCAAATCTTACCTTGCTCCTCCTAGACTTAAAAAATGGGCCTCTCTTTTCGGTTTGGAAAGAAATTAAACCAAGGTCCCATCTGCTCGATTTGGTGGTAGCTTAGATGTAAAAGATCCCACGGCACCCACTGAAAAAGAGTAGGTTAAGTTCCTTGATGCCGTGGCCAAACTTTCTCATCTCCCCTGAAAAGAGGCCACTAAACTACTGGAACTAACCTGATCAAATGATGGCAGGATGGATAGATGGACAAATATATAAATAAAATGTCACTGCTGCAATTTTTAATAGTTTTATTTTATGACCACATACATTCATTCATTCATGAAGTAATAATGAATGAATGAATGAAAGCATCTGTGCTGAACAAGCACATTGTGTGTGTGTGTATCTATATATATACATATATGTACATATATACAGAAAAAAGTACATATATATATATATATATATATATATATATATATATACACACACACACACACACACACACACACACACACACACACACACACACACACATGTATGTGTACTTTTTTCTGTCTGTCCTCTGCAGGAGTTTAACCAAGTGGTCTCTAACAGCATTCCCCTAATTGATCCATTCATTTTCCTGTAGCAGGGACAAGGAGAGTTAGCAAAAAAGAAACAAGTCACAGACAAATGTAGGATGGGGGGGGGGGGCTTTGTGCAATTTGAGCCTACCCACTATCCAAAAGCACCAAAGGTCATGAATGTGAACACACATTTCTACGTCTGGCAACCTACCGATAGGAACACTGCTCCTACATCTAGCCACTAACTGAGGAAAACATCCCACAACCTCCACCCTGTGCAAGTTGAGCCAACAATCTACCACTCACTTCATCCTCTTATCTGATTATCTGGCAGGCAGCCTGCTAAATTAGCACAGATCAACAGTATCATCAGTACACACACCATCCCAAACAGCAAGCTGAAATGAAATATTCTTACATAGATGCCAGTTGCAAGGAGAGAAAAAAAAAAAAAAAAAACAATAAGGCAGTTATGCTACAGCTGTTTCCCTAGGGTTACCAACCATCTGTCAGGAATTTTGCATGACTGTCAGGCATTCAGGGCCTCTGTCAGGAAATCAGGTTTACTTAAGAGCTTGTCAGGTATTTTAAATCAAACTGAATTTCTACGTATTTCTGAATTACTTTCCTTAAATTGTACATTCTTTCACTTGGGTCACCTGCTGAAGTTATTTTTTTTAGCAGAATAGTCTTGTTTTAAATGACCATCAACAGTTACGTAAATGCAACCATTACCAGACAATTAGTCTAATTAATCAAATCCTGTTCATGATGCATTATCAAAGAAATAAGTCCTAAGAAGTCTGAGTATTCTTTGTATAACAGTAAAACAATGGCTTTGTCTTCCAACTGCACTTCTGGTTGCCTGCAGCAGGAAAAAATGCACATGCACTCAGACTCCAATCTACGTAACAATGTAGACATGAACAGACTGGAGTCAGGGAAAGTACAAGTTAAACAATGATGAAGTGTCACACAAACTGAATTTAATCCTGTTCGACGTTTTCCCACATGAACATGTTTTCAGACCTCTATGCCTAGCTGGTGTAAAATATTAGTAAATAAACCACTGGATAAAATAAGAATCATGCCGAATAACTTAACATGCTTATCCATTTACTTAAATGCTGTATTAAACACATTTCTGACTGTTTACCTAGCAACTCTGAAAGATAAATCGTGTGCATTTATTATAAAAATGGGTGGTGAATGAGTGTGGCTTTTGCCCAGCTTTGGTATCTTCCAAAGGCGGCAACCATAGTTACCAGGTTAACTCTACTGTGTTCTTATTGTGCTTTATCGTTTGGAGGTGGAATTTTATTTAAGATGTGTTTTACTATTACTGAGTGGAGATAGTTTGTGGATCCTTATCCTGTGGCCAAGTGCTTTTCAGCAACCATAGTTCCCAAATGTGAAGAAAGCACAAGAAACCACACAAATAAATGCATTGAAGTGCAACACAGAAGATAAGTAATTGCAGTACAAAATAAAAAGGATACTCCATCCCATTACAAATTAACTATCTAGAATGAATCTTAACAGTAATGAAATGATCACTTTGTCAGGCTTAACTGGCATTTTTATAAGTGGAAATGTATCCTAGTCCATTTAAACGTAATAATGATACCTTAAAAAGGTGCAGAGTGCATGAACAAGCTGAATGGTGATGACATTTACTTGGATTTACTGCAGACATGTTGCAAAACTTACTTCTGACAGAAAAAGTAAGGCACCTGATTTTTACCCAAAAGGCAAGAAACTGCTGTATCCCATTTCCCACAAATGTAACTTGTAAAAATATAATTTCTAAAACAGCTTATTGCAGGCTAAAGATTAAGGGAAAAACTAGTTCTGTTTTATAAAACTCTTATTTAACAAAATATGCACAAAGTGTACTAGTTAAAAGGATACTACACTTAAAACACTTATTTTAAATGTTATCAGGTGAAACAGAAATATTAGCAGAAAACAAAATATGTAATCTGCATTCTACCTGATGGCATCTAAAATAAGCTGAATCTTGCTGGTTAGAAAAGGCACAAAGAACCACAACATTAGCTTACGCCAATAATTTCAATCTTGTTTACAGAAAAAAAGGTCAGTTTAAAATGCTTAATCTCCACCTTCTTAGATTATCATAGCACCAGTCTCCTACTGAAAGGATACTAATATAAACTCCTGAGATTTAGTTACTACAAATATTTGTTGCAGCTGGCAGGTTCATACGCAAGTACTAGGCTAGCTGCTCTTGCAGGCCATTTTAAGCATTTAAGTGATGCCTCTGTCCATTAGTCCTACCACTGTACAAGGGGCAGTCCTAGGATAGATTTTCTGTTTCCTATCCATAGATTCAAGTTGCTGTTAAATATGGACATGGATGAACTTCGTTTTATGTGGATGGGGAGTCCGTTCCAGAGCAACTGTATCCTCTGTGAGATGTACCTGTCCCTCTAAACCATTCTGCTGATGCAGCAGAAGAGATTTAGATCCCTAGAGTGACCATTTCCGATGGATTTACTACACATCATCAAGCCAAATGACATCAGTACTGGGTCGGAGGATGCCTTGTATGCCAGACACAGATCACCCCTTAGCAGTCTGTAGGATACCCAGTACAGTGACAGGGCTTTGAGTCAGTTCATGTAAAACTTGTTTAGGCCTTGTATTCTTTTAGTAACGTATCCCTTTGCAAGCATTCCAGTTGATGCATGTGTCTGGACAGACATGTGAAACGGGGCATTACATTCAGTGACCGGCCTAATGAGGGCTGAATAAAAATTAATTCAAATGTAATAAATTTAATTCAAATGTAAAATTACATCTAACTTAAATTTTGATTTAAATTTAATTTAAAATGTTAACTTTTAATTTAATTTAAAATGAATTCATTGTGCACTTTTTTCTATTTACTCTGTTGACTGATTAGTCCCACTAGCCAGTGACCTTTTCCAGGAGAGACCCAAGGTAGTATTCATATTGACTAAAGGAGATTTGGTCATGGTACAGGGGAACTTCCCCTGGTCTTTTTTGATATGTGCAGTGGTATCTTTCACATGCAGCTGAGCTGACAGACGGAACATCGGTTTAACATCTCATCTGAAGGAAGGTGACCTCAGCAATAGAATCATTAAGAACTTCAAGGCAGGAGTTCCTTCATCATTGCTGGCACCCGCCTTAAATGAATGCCTAATTTTAAAGTGTACTAGTCACTTATTGAAGCGTCTTTGTTTTACATTTAATTTCAATGACATAAAGAAAGACTGGAAATGATATAAAAGAATGAACATTATAGTGAATTATTTGCAGCTTCATTGTTTACTCAGCTTTTCTCTACAACACCCACAAAATGTAAAGAACTTATTAGGGAATGATATATATATACATACACATATATATATATATATATATATATATACACATATATATATATATATATATATATATATATATATATATATATATATATATATATATATATATATATATATATATATATATATACACATATACATACACATACACACACATTTTATATATATATATATATATATATATATATATATATATATATATATGTGTGTGTGTGTGTGTGTGTTTGTGCAAGAGCTTCTCACCTCACTGCAAGAGGTTCTCTGGTTCGATCCTTGGCTGGGGTGCCTTCTGTGCAGAGTCTGCATGTCCTCCCTGTGGTCACGTGGGTTTCCTCCGGGTGCTCCGGTTTCCTCCCACATCCCAAAGACATGCTGTAGATGGACTGGATACTCTAAATTGGCCCTAGGTGTGTGTGTGTGTGTGTGTGCCTTCCGTGGAAGGTTGGGCGCCGGGCTGGCAACTTGACACTGTAAAACTCCACTGCCAATCATGAGCGGACAGGTGATCTACTGTGGCGACCCCTAACCAGGAAAAGCCGAAAGAAGAAGATATATATATATATATATATATATATATATATATATATAATCGATCTAAGCAAATTATTTTGGGTAAGCAAGAAACTTTTTTTTTTTTTTGGAAGAGCAGCTTTTTCTTCACATTGACTTCATTACATCATCACATGTTGACTGGCAGTGTAAGGTATTCCATCTGCAAGACCTGGAGGCCAACTTGGCTTTCTAGGAAATAAACACCTCTTGATGCATTTAATATGGAAGCACAGTAGTCTGTACATTAGCTAGCAAGGCACTGTAAATTCAGCCTTTCAAGATTTCATGGCAGGAGATTTCAGCTCTGAGAAAAATGTTGGGGAGGTTTTTTTTTTTAAAAATAAAATGCCAAAACAAAACACTTTTTTCCATCAAACAGAGAATAATTTGGTATCATAAATGCTAAGGCGGTTATATCAAATGCCAAGGGTTTGTTATTTACATTTGCTCCAAAATGTGACCAATACACTTAAGTTTGTGTATGTAGGAAACAGAAAAAACAAAAAGTCAGTGCCTTAAAATGTTTTAGTTAGAGTTGATGGACAGGGCTAGAACCCTAGCTTGAAGCATATTTTTATAAACAAAAATTACAGTAAATCCAGTTCTTTATATATTGCAATGTGCAATCCTTTGTATATTACAAGATCACTTTTTATTAGTTGAAAGCAATGACATGTTTGCTTTAAGCTTCGTGTTTCAGAGCAAACTGCCGAAATAAAAAGTAATTTTAACTTGAAGAGGTTACAGTCCAGCTAGTGTTCATTTAATTATAATAAAGTGCTAAATGAGCCCATTGATTTGTTAGCTTTATATCAAGGTTAGAATAAGATTAGACTACAGTTGCATCAAAACGTAGTCAGTTTCATTAGCAGACTGCCCTGGAAGCAAAATAATTAAAGCAAATGGGATCAGCAGCAGCAGATTAATGCTTTGACAGTTTGGCTGGCAAGATTTTTTTTTCTTACTGCCTATAAACTGCAACTGGGTTGGCCCAAAATAATAATAGGCTGCATTAGGTTGGTCAGTCAGTGGGGGAAAGAAGGACCTCAAACACTAAATATTTTTTTCTGTTGTGGAAAATGCACTCCATTTACATGACTTGTCAATTAGACCAACATGCTCTATAACTTTCCTGGTGTAATCAAACGTAAAAATAGCAGTTTTGAAATATCTATGAACTGCACATTGTTCATGCCATAGCCATCTTTGGTCCCAGCTGTTTATCAAAGTGTTAGTCATTCAATAAAAGTAAGAGTAAAACAGGATCAGCACAAAACTGGGCTCAAGCAAGCTGCTCAGCCGCAGTATCAGTCAGTCCCACAAGCTGGATATTATAAATGAATTTACAATACTGTTGGGGATAACCGATAACAGAGCACAGGCAATGGTATAACAAAAACCTGGTCTCGCTGCTTTAAAAGATGCACATGATCTTAAGTCATTTCTTATAATAAAAAGTTGAACACTTTCAATGACAGTCAAAAATCTTTTTCACATCCTAGAATACATTAAAAAGGTTAGATCCACCAGTTCTGGTGCCATAGAAGGATAATTCCCTGTCTACTGCTCAGCAAAGCCAAGTTGGATTAGTGACTCATAAGCCTGACAGAGCTGGCCAGGGTGGATGGGAGTGAGTGGTCACTGCCAGCTTGCCTATCCTTATGAGAAGTGAGGCAGCCTTGGCTTGTCATTTGGGCATAGCGGAGCCCTATGTGTTGCACTCGTGGAGCACAAGTGCATGAGCATATGCTAATCATGGTGCTGAGGCACACTCCCTGCACAAGCAGCCATAGCAAAGCTCAGAAAGCCATCATAATATAGGGGGTGTGCCATAATAGAGGGGTAGACTGTTCTGACAGACCTACAAGATGGCCTGCTTCTAGCCACAGGCTGTTGCCGTTGGGGAACAAATACTTTGAATTGGTTATTCATGCAGGAACAAATGGCCAATAGGGTTCTTGCCTACTTTATGGCTGCCCGTCTATCATCCAACAGAAAAAAAAAAATGGGCTGACTGGCTGCAGGTAGAGGAGCCACTCAGATGGCTGAGTGGGTGGGTGGGGGGGGTAGATAAAGTCATATCAAGTTTAAGCTTGCATGGTATTTTTTTACTGCTTTATATCAGCTGATGCAGTTTTTGGTTGTCTATGCATGTATCCACATTACATATTAAGGTTTCTTATTAAATAACCTCAAGAGTAATTATGTTGCTAATTTTTTATCAAAATGTACAAATAGGTTTCACTTGCAGTGACCCTTCTCAACCCACCCGAACTACCTTACAGACTACAGCACTAGGAGGGCAATTCTTTTCCTTTACTAACCTTCATGTACCACAGATTGTCTTCTTCAGCACAGAGGTGGAATAGACTGGGGAGTAGCAGTGGCCAGTCAAAAATGTACTGGTACGTAGTCTCAGCATTAATGCCTTAGTAAGAAAGTTAACTATTCTCTCTACCATCCCTGATTATGGGCACAGGCACCCGTAGCTCAGACAGCATGCAGGTACAGAAAAGAAACATTAACTTACATTTTTCATTGAAAAGTATTACAAGGAGCTTTTTTTTTCAAGTTATAGACTATTTATCTATTAAGGTTATTAGCTAGAATTAATCAGATCTGACTCAGGCCTCTTCCAGTCAAAAAGCCAAATGGTTACCAGGTGAGGCAAGAGCACATTTATAATTAAATATTTTAATCTACATGCTGCTAAACCAAAGCTACTGCCCATGTTTCAAAACACAACAGCAGATAAAGATCCTCAGTAAACCCAAGAAGTAGATACCCTACAGTTACAAAGACACCCATATACCAATGGCAAGAACCTTCTACAAAATCACTTGTAGCATGGAAAATGCTACCAGACATAATAGAAAAAGCCAGCAAAATATCTCTTATATGAAAACACTTGAAAGCACACCTCATTAACAAATGTAAGTGCAATTGTTACTAGGAATGAGGTTAGATCTAATGAATTAGTGCCTCAGCTTGCCTATTAAAATCACAATACACTTACTAAGATATAGCCATAATGATTCAGACACTGCTAAGTAAATACAATGTAAATATGTAAACAAACAGTGCTAATATCTCACCTAGAGACAACTCAGTTACAAGAAGCCCATTTGTGATGGTTTGGAAGAGGCAGGCAGCAGGCTGAACAGGATGAAAATCAGACTTAAAGGATCTATCGTTATGGTAAGTATACAACTTTCATAGCCAATGTTGTCTATTTTTGTCCATTTCAACCTTTGGACAAATTCACAAGCTGTTATACCAGGGTGGTATCAAGGAAGGACATTCCTGAGGAAGGTGTAAACAAAGTAAGAGTGTGATCTGGATTGTACATTCAGTTGGTAGTGAGACACAACGGTGTGAACTGTTGTTCAAGTTGCCGCAGCACAAATAGCATGATAGGTAGTCTGCTAGAAAAGGCTGTTGATGTGGACATTCCCCTTGTGGAAACTGCCTTAGTCTAGATTGTAAACACAAGCCCTTGTTATTGTAAACAAAATAAATGCACTCTAATGACCATCTAGAGAGAATACCCTTATCCACTCCTTTGCTTAATTTAGGTTTGAAGAAAATCATAAATAATTGGTCTGATTTTTTGAATGGTTTGGCCCAATGAAGATGGAACCTAAGCAGAGGATGAACTTCCATCATACATAGAACGTATTCACCCTTGTTTGAGAACTTTGGAAAAAAGACTAGTAGGCTTACTGACTGGTTTAAATTAGTCTTAGGTGCCACCTTAGGAAGGAAATATGTGTTAGTTCTAAAAGAAACTATCTTTGTGAAAGACCCAATAGGGGGACTTTCAAGTACTTGCATCTTTGAAATTGGTTTGGTTGAAGTAATCACGACCAGAAAAATTGCTTTGCAAGAACTTCATATCAACTGATGTTGCCAGGTCAAGGGTGGTTGAGTCAAAGCCTGTAACATAATGGTAATGTCCCATGGAGGTAGTGGCTCTCTAATAGGTGGCTGCAGGAGAAAGGTTCCCCTTCAAAAAAGGCCTTTGACAACTCTGTAGCTTCCTTGAGAGTCTCTTTCTGTCTTATGTGGAAACTTGAAATAGCTGCCATTTACACTTTGATAGTGAAATAACTGGAGTCACTATGGAAAAGTTATGAAAGGAATTCTAGAATGGAAAAGTTAAGGGCAGAGAAGGGATATAAACCTCTTGCAATAGCCCAGATGCAGAATTTCTTCTGTTTGCTACGGTAGATTTTAGTAGACTGTTTTTGAGACGCTGATATGATTTGAACCACCAAAGTAGGGAGCCTGGGATGTCTGGCAAAGGTTAGAACTGGAGGAACAAGTGGTTAACTTCATGGATTTCTGGTCCAGAGGAGGCATTCTGAATGTGTGCATTAATAGCTCTGGATAATGATCCAGCATCCATATGAGATGCACTAGTAGAGGCCACAGGAAAGGAAACTACATTTGTCAAGGCCAGAGAGGGGCAATGAGGATCACCTTGGCTTTGCACATTCTTGCTTTCTGCATGAACTTGTTTATCAAGAGCAGTGGAGGAGAAACAGAGGAGACCTTGGGGCCAATTGTGAAGAACATCCTTCAGTGACTGCCCCTGTGGAGGAATCAGGGCAAAGTAACTGCTTTACTTATTGTTTAGGTAGGATGAAAACAAGTTGCAGCAAGGTTGGGCCCAGCAACTGAAAATCAAAGTTGTCACCGTTTGATTGAGGAACCATCTGAGGCATTACGATGGCTCTGCTCAATTTGTCTGCCAGTACATTGGATGACCCAGGCATATGCATTGTTATTAGAAAGCAGCGAGAAGACGTCGCTCATTGCCAAACTCTCAGAGCCACTCAACACACAGCGGATATGAAAGTGTTCCTCCATGTTTGTTGATGTACCAAACTACTGACATATTGTTTGTCTGTACAAATATCACACCCCTGGGAGAACATCCTGAAATGCCTGCAACTCTAGGACTGCCATCACCTACAAGACATTGATGTGAAGGTTGATCTTTGCATACGACCAAGTACTTTGGACCATCTTCAAATCAAATTGCCCCCTACCCCCAAGAAGGATGTGTCCATGGTCACTACAGACACAGATGGAACCATAAGGAATGGACATCCTTCTGTCACTGAAGATACATTATCCAACAGGATAAGTGCTGCCTGCAAGCTGAGTGAGCCAATGTTTTGCGTGAAGTAGATGATGTATCTGGGACCACTGGAGTCCAAAGAAGCACTCTCATGTAAAAATCTGGCTAATGGTACCAAGAGGACTGTAGATGCCATTAGGCCCAGTCAATGCAGAATTAATCTTGCTGAAGGAGAGGGGTGGTTAATAACTTGAGTGGCTGTGAGGTGTAGGAAGAGTACTCTGACGTGGGGAAGTCTGTCAATCTGTAAACTTGAAAACAGGTGGTATTCGATAAAATCTACTTGTTGAGTAGGCTTCTGCTGACTTTTGGTGAGGTTCAGGGTGATCCCTAGGTCTTGCATCACATGGAGCAGGTGATTGCTGGCTGTGGGTCAGTCACTGTCAGACACAGAAGCATTGGAGGAGACTCCTCCATCTTCACATGCATCAAGGCACCCTTGAGATTTATGAAGTACATCAAATCCTCACTCCTCAGTACAGGCAAAATGGACTGAAGTGTGACCATCCAGAATTTTGTCTGTTTGACATATTGATTTAAATGACTCTGGTCCAAAATGAGTCTGATGTCCCCTGTTTTCTTGGGTACTAAAAAGAACCTTAAGTAGACTCCAGGTTCTAACTAGTCTTCGAGGACCTGTTGGATGACATTTTCCAATCAGTTTGGAAGTTTTTGCTGCTGCAATTTCCCACTGACTGGGTGAAACATTGGTAACTTTTTTCTTCTAGAAAGAAGGAAAAACTGTTTGGTGTTACCTCAAGAAATTATGTTTAGCACATAAGATTCTGTAGTTATGATTTGCCAGGCTTGTGGATGGAGAGATTTGCACCCCTCAACTGCATCCAAGAATCCAGCAGCTGGGCAACACTTCAGGGCCACTGGAAGGGCTTGCTGATAAATGGACCATGAAAACCCAGGTTATGCGGTCCACCTCTGCCACTAAGGGGACATCCTTTGTTGTTTCCTTCTCCTCTGCCATAAGTTCGATCACCAGGAACATTTTGATAAGAGCTATGTCATTTCGAGAACCACATCATATTTCCAATCCACTGATTCCCATAATAGGTTTTCTGAGGGGTAGAAAAACATGTTCCCACTGTACAGAGTCTTAACATCTTGTTGACTCCTATTAGTGTATCTTTCACATTTGGTCTAAATAAGGTGGAGCCTTCAAAAGAGGCATTAACAAAGGAAGTCAAAGTCTTCCGCAAAATCACACAGATGCATCCTGGCATGCTGACAGATTGAAATGCCAGTGTCTGCCAATCTGGCCATGCCATCAGCTGTGTTATAAATCAGTCACATGGCTATATTGGAAACAGACTGAAGGGTAGAAAGCTGGAAGTCCACTGTCTTCTGAACATCCACAGACAGGTTACCCAAGGCATAGACTTGGAAACCTCCTTGGTCAGGTCCCTCTGAAGTCTGTTGACATGGACTAAATAATTCAGAGTTCTAACTGTAAAAGTCACTTAAGTGTACATCCATTTCCTAAACTGGTCCATGGCCTTAGAATCCCTTGTTAGGAGGATGGACAGAAGAACTTTTCTCCAATAGTTCCTTTTTTGTGGCTACTGTTACCATGATTGCATCCACCAGTGGACCTTTGCTTCAGTGTTTTTGGGTGCTGCCAAAATCCTGTCAGTTTTTTTAGGGATGGATTCCATTACATCAGGGTCCTTCCACAACCATTGAGCCATCAAATCAATGAGTGAGTCAGTGGGTGGTACCACCAACTAAGAAGTTGAGCTGGAAGCAAACGCTTCCAAGAACACTGACTTACCTGGAGAAGGGTTATTGGTGGACCACCCCTCTCTCTGTTTCAGCAATTTGAAGATTTCATTGAAGATGTCTTTAGTGGGGGATCTAGGGTAGTATTTGCCTTTATCCAAGTCTGTGTCTTCCATGAAAGACTGTAGTGAAGAGTCTAAGTATTTCCGATTGCACATCTGTTTCTTATGAACTGATTACGGTAGGGTGGGAATTGAAAGGTTTCAAGTCAGACAGGGAAATAATGTAGCATGTAACTTAGGAAGCCTGTGGAACAGACTGACTGTCTGACAAGGAGACAGAAGTAGAAGCTGATTCATTTCATGGCTCAGATGGAGCCAAACTGGATGATGCACCTTTTCCCTTGTGGTCAAAAGGACCAGCCCCAAAGCCTCAAAGGCTGAAGACATTATCAGTTCCTCAGGAACCCTCTTGTCCTTAGGCAGTAAGGAAGCCTTGGAAATGAGGAGTTTTGACCCTGAGGCTGATCCTGGTGCTGAGTCACTGGCAATGAAAGGAAGAGAGAGCTCCAACTTCAGTGTCAAGCCATACCCTCAAACC